>NW_025334475.1:0-196648 GCF_014858855.1 Bufo gargarizans | reverse complement strand
CTGGGCAAAGATATTTAGTGTCCGTCAAAGCACATTTTTTGTTCTGGGTTGAAGTACAATTCCCAATTTAGCAATTTCATAATTTAGTGGTTTCTGCTATATCAGAGCTATTTGAAATCTATCCCAAAAAGGGTATATAATATTGAAGGTGCACATAGGGTCATTCAGAATAACTTCACACACACCCGCTACTGTGTATTTCCAAGTCTAATTCTGTCACTAAACCCATACCTGTCACCCAGCGCCTAAATACTAGGCCTCAAATTTAAATCCCTCTAAATCTCTCGTTACCGTGGTCCTGTTGTAGCTGGGAAAGTTATTTAGTGCCCGTCAAGCACATTTTTGTTCTGGGTTGAAGTACAATTCCCAATTTAGCAATTTCATAATTTAGTGGTTCCTGCTATATCAGAGCTATTTGAAATCTATCCCAAAAAGGGTATATAATATTGAAGGTGCACATAGGGTCATTCAGAATAACTTCACACACACCCGCTACTGTGTATTTCCAAGTCTAATTCTGTCACTAAATCCATACCGGTGACCCAGCGCCTAAATACTAGGCCTCAAATTTAATTCCCTCTAAATCTCTCGTTACCCACCGCTGTACTGTTGTTGCTGGGCAAGATATTTAGTGTCCGTCAAAGCACATTTTTTGTTCTGGGTTGAAGTACAATTCCCAATTTAGCAATTTCATAATTTAGTGGTTTCTGCTATATCAGAGCTATTTGAAATCTATCCCTAAAAAGGGTATATAATATTGAAGGTGCACATAGGGTCATTCAGAATAACTTCACACACACCCGCTACTGTGTATTTCCAAGTCTAATTCTGTCACTAAACCCATACCTGTCACCCAGCGCCTAAATACTAGGCCTCAAATTTAAATCCCTCTAAATCTCTCGTTACCGTTGTCCTGTTGTAGCTGGGAAAGTTATTTAGTGCCCGTCAAAGCACATTTTTTGTTCTGGGTTGAAGTACAATTCCCAATTTAGCAATTTCATAATTTAGTGGTTCCTGCTATATCAGAGCTATTTGAAATCTATCCCAAAAAGGGTATATAATATTGAAGGTGCACATAGGGTCATTCAGAATAACTTCACACACACCCGCTACTGTGTATTTCCAAGTCTAATTCTGTCACTAAATCCATACCGGTGACCCAGCGCCTAAATACTAGGCCTCAAATTTAATTCCCTCTAAATCTCTCGTTACCCACCGCTGTACTGTTGTTGCTGGGCAAGATATTTAGTGTCCGTCAAAGCACATTTTTTGTTCTGGGTTGAAGTACAATTCCCAATTTAGCAATTTCATAATTTAGTGGTTTCTGCTATATCAGAGCTATTTGAAATCTATCCCAAAAAGGGTATATAATATTGAAGGTGCACATAGGGTCATTCAGAATAACTTCACACACACCCGCTACTGTGTATTTCCAAGTCTAATTCTGTCACTAAACCCATACCTGTCACCCAGCGCCTAAATACTAGGCCTCAAATTTAAATCCCTCTAAATCTCTCGTTACCGTTGTCCTGTTGTAGCTGGGAAAGTTATTTAGTGCCCGTCAAAGCACATTTTTTGTTCTGGGTTGAAGTACAATTCCCAATTTAGCAATTTCATAATTTAGTGGTTCCTGCTATATCAGAGCTATTTGAAATCTATCCCAAAAAGGGTATATAATATTGAAGGTGCACATAGGGTCATTCAGAATAACTTCACACACACCCGCTACTGTGTATTTCCAAGTCTAATTCTGTCACTAAATCCATACCGGTGACCCAGCGCCTAAATACTAGGCCTCAAATTTAATTCCCTCTAAATCTCTCGTTACCCACCGCTGTACTGTTGTTGCTGGGCAAGATATTTAGTGTCCGTCAAAGCACATTTTTTGTTCTGGGTTGAAGTACAATTCCCAATTTAGCAATTTCATAATTTAGTGGTTTCTGCTATATCAGAGCTATTTGAAATCTATCCCTAAAAGGGTATATAATATTGAAGGTGCACATAGGGTCATTCAGAATAACTTCACACACACCCGCTACTGTGTATTTCCAAGTCTAATTCTGTCACTAAATCCATACCGGTGACCCAGCGCCTAAATACTAGGCCTCAAATTTAATTCCCTCTAAATCTCTCGTTACCCACCGTTGTACTGTTGTTGCTGGGCAAGATATTTAGTGTCCGTCAAAGCACATTTTTTGTTCTGGGTTGAAGTACAATTCCCAATTTAGCAATTTCATAATTTAGTGGTTTCTGCTATATCAGAGCTATTTGAAATCTATCCCTAAAAGGGTATATAATATTCAAGGTGCACATTGGGTCATTCAGAATAACTTCACACACACACGCTTCTGTGCATTTCCAAGTCTAATTCTGTCACTAAATCCATACCGGTCACCCAGCGCCTAAATACTAGGCCTCAAATTTATATCCCGCTGAATTTGAATACAATACATTGGGCCAAATAATATATTTGTTGTTGTGGTGAACCATAACAATGAGAAAAACATCTAGTAAGGGACGCGGACGTGGACATGGTCGTGGTGGTGTTAGTGGACCCTCTGGTGCTGGGAGAGGACGTGGCCGTTCTGCCACATCCACACGTCCTAGTGTACCAACTACCTCAGGTCCCAGTAGCCGCCAGAATTTACAGCGATATATGGTGGGGCCCAATGCCGTTCTAAGGATGGTAAGGCCTGAGCAGGTACAGGCATTAGTCAATTGGGTGGCCGACAGTGGATCCAGCACGTTCACATTATCTCCCACCCAGTCTTCTGCAGAAAGCGCACAGATGGCGCCTGAAAACCAACCCCATCAGTCTGTCACATCACCCCCATGCATACCAGGGAAACTGTCTCAGCCTCAAGTTATGCAGCAGTCTCTTATGCTGTTTGAAGACTCCGCTGGCAGGGTTTCCCAAGGGCATCCACCTAGCCCTTCCCCAGCGGTGAAAGACATAGAATGCACTGACGCACAACCACTTATGTTTCCTGATGATGAGGACATGGGAATACCACCTCAGCATGTCTCTGATGATGACGAAACACAGGTGCCAACTGCTGCGTCTTTCTGCAGTGTGCAGACTGAACAGGAGGTCAGGGATCAAGACTGGGTGGAAGACGATGCAGGGGACGATGAGGTCCTAGACCCCACATGGAATGAAGGTCGTGCCACTGACTTTCACAGTTCGGAGGAAGAGGCAGTGGTGAGACCGAGCCAACAGCGTAGCAAAAGAGGGAGCAGTGGGCAAAAGCAGAACACCCGCCGCCAAGAGACTCCGCCTGCTACTGACCGCCGCCATCTGGGACCGAGCACCCCAAAGGCAGCTTCAAGGAGTTCCCTGGCATGGCACTTCTTCAAACAATGTGCTGACGACAAGACCCGAGTGGTTTGCACGCTGTGCCATCAGAGCCTGAAGCGAGGCATTAACGTTCTGAACCTGAGCACAACCTGCATGACCAGGCACCTGCATGCAAAGCATGAACTGCAGTGGAGTAAACACCTTAAAACCAAGGAAGTCACTCAGGCTCCCCCTGCTACCTCTTCTGCTGCTGCCGCCTCGGCCTATTCTGCTGCTGCCGCCTCGGCCTCTTCCTCCGCCTCTGGAGGAACGTTGGCACCTGCCGCCCAGCAAACAGGGGATGTACCACCAACACCACCACCACCACCTCCGTCACCAAGCGTCTCAACCATGTCACACGCCAGCGTTCAGCTCTCCATCTCACAAACATTTGATAGAAAGCGTAAATTCCCACCTAGCCACCCTCGATCCCTGGCCCTGAATGCCAGCATTTCTAAACTACTGGCCTATGAAATGCTGTCATTTAGGCTGGTGGACACAGACAGCTTCAAACAGCTCATGTCGCTTGCTGTCCCACAGTATGTTGTTCCCAGCCGGCACTACTTCTCCAAGAGAGCCGTGCCTTCCCTGCACAACCAAGTATCCGATAAAATCAAGTGTGCACTGCGCAACGCCATCTGTAGCAAGGTCCACCTAACCACAGATACGTGGACCAGTAAGCACGGCCAGGGACGCTATATCTCCCTAACTGCACACTGGGTAAATGTAGTGGCAGCTGGGCCCCAGGCGGAGAGCTGTTTGGCGCACGTCCTTCCGCCGCCAAGGATCGCAGGGCAACATTCTTTGCCTCCTGTTGCCACCTCCTCCTTCTCGGCTTCCTCCTCCTCTTCTTCCACCTGCTCATCCAGTCAGCCACACACCTTCACCACCAACTTCAGCACAGCCCGGGGTAAACGTCAGCAGGCCATTCTGAAACTCATATGTTTGGGGGACAGGCCCCACACCGCACAGGAGTTGTGGCGGGGTATAGAACAACAGACCGACGAGTGGTTGCTGCCGGTGAGCCTCAAGCCCGGCCTGGTGGTGTGTGATAATGGGCGAAATCTCGTTGCAGCTCTGGGACTAGCCAATTTGACGCACATCCCTTGCTTGGCGCATGTGCTGAATTTGGTGGTGCAGAAGTTCATTCACAACTACCCCGACATGTCAGAGCTGCTGCATAAAGTGCGGGCCGTCTGTTCGCGCTTCCGGCGTTCACATCCTGCTGCTGCTCGCCTGTCTGCGCTACAGCGTAACTTCGGCCTTCCCGCTCACCGCCTCATATGCGACGTGCCCACCAGGTGGAACTCCACCTTGCACATGCTGGACAGACTGTGCGAGCAGCAGCAGGCCATAGTGGAGTTTCAGCTGCAGCACGCACGGGTCAGTCGCACTACAGAACAGCACCACTTCACCACCAATGACTGGGCCTCCATGCGAGACCTGTGTGCCCTGTTGCGCTGTTTCGAGTACTCCACCAACATGGCCAGTGGCGATGACACCGTTATCAGCGTTACAATACCACTTCTATGTCTCCTTGAGAAAACACTTAGGGCGATGATGGAAGAGGAGGTGGCCCAGGAGGAGGAGGAGGAGGAGGAGGAAGAGGGGTCATTTTTAGCACTTTCAGGCCAGTCTCTTCGAAGTGACTCAGAGGGAGGTTTTTGGCAACAGCAGAGGCCAGGTACAAATGTGGCCAGCCAGGGCCCACTACTGGAGGACGAGGAGGACGAGGATGAGGAGGAGGTGGAGGAGGATGAGGATGAAGCATGGTCACAGCGGGGTGGCACCCAACGCAGCTCGGGTCCATCACTGGTGCGTGGCTGGGGGGAAAGGCAGGACGATGACGATACGCCTCCCACAGAGGACAGCTTGTCCTTATCCCTGGGCAGCCTGGCACACATGAGCGACTACATGCTGCAGTGCCTGCGCAACGACAGCAGAGTTGCCCACATTTTAACCTGTGCGGACTACTGGGTTGCCACCCTGCTGGATCCACGCTACAAAGACAATGTGCCCACCTTACTTCCTGCACTGGAGCGTGATAGGAAGATGCGCGAGTACAAGCGCACGTTGGTAGACACGCTACTGAGAGCATTCCCAAATGTCACAGGGGAACAAGTGGAAGCCCAAGGCCAAGGCAGAGGAGGAGCAAGAGGTCGCCAAGGCAGCTGTGTCACGGCCAGCTCCTCTGAGGGCAGGGTTAGCATGGCAGAGATGTGGAAAACTTTTGTCAACACGCCACAGCTAACTGCACCACCACCTGATACGCAACGTGTTAGCAGGAGGCAACATTTCACTAACATGGTGGAACAGTACGTGTGCACACCCCTCCACGTACTGACTGATGGTTCGGCCCCATTCAACTTCTGGGTCTCTAAATTGTCCACGTGGCCAGAGCTAGCCTTTTATGCCTTGGAGGTGCTGGCCTGCCCGGCAGCCAGCGTTTTGTCTGAACGTGTATTCAGCACGGCAGGGGGCGTCATTACAGACAAACGCAGCCGCCTGTCTACAGCCAATGTGGACAAGCTGACGTTCATAAAAATGAACCAGGCATGGATCCCACAGGACCTGTCCGTCCCTTGTCCAGATTAGACATTAACTACCTCCCCATAACCATATATTATTGGACTCCAGGGCACTTCCTCATTCAATCCTATTTTTATTTTCATTTTACCATTATATTGCGAGGCTACCCAAAGTTGAATGAACCTCTCCTCTGCCTGTGTGCTAGGCCTAAATATATGCCAATGGACTGTTGCAGTGGTGGGTGACGTGAAGCCTGATTCTCTGCTATGATATGAAGACTGATTCTCTGCTGACATGAAGCCAGATTGTCTGTTACGGGACCTTTCTCCTCTGCCTGGGTTCTGGGCCTAAATTTATGAAAATTGACTCTTACAGTGGTGGGTGACGTGAAGCCTGATTCTCTGCTATGATATGAAGACTGATTCTCTGCTGACATGAAGCCAGATTCTCTGTTACGGGACCTCTCTCCTCTGCCTGGGTGCTGGGCCTAAATTTATGACAATGGACTGTTGCAGTGGTGGCTGACGTGAAGCCTGATTCTCTGCTATGACATGCAGACTGATTCTCTGCTGTCATGAAGCCAGATTGTCTGTTACGGGACCTCTCTGCTCTGCCTGTGTGCTAGGCCTAAATATATGCCAATGGACTGTTGCAGTGGTGGCTGACGTGAAGCCTCATTCTCTGCTATGACATGCAGACTGATTCTCTGCTGTCATGAAGCCAGATTGTCTGTTACGGGACCTCTCTGCTCTGCCTGTGTGCTAGGCCTAAATATATGCCAATGGACTGTTGCAGTGGTGGGTGACGTGAAGCCTCATTCTCTGCTATGACATGCAGACTGATTCTCTGCTGACATGAAGCCAGATTGTCTGTTACGGGACCTCTCTGCTCTGCCTGTGTGCTAGGCCTAAATATATGCCAATGGACTGTTGCAGTGGTGGGTGACGTGAAGCCTCATTCTCTGCTATGACATGCAGACTGATTCTCTGCTGACATGAAGCCAGATCCTCTGTTACGGGAGCTCTCTCCTCTGCCTGGGTGCTGGGCCTAAATTTATGACAATTGACTGTTGCAGTGGTGGGTGACGTGAAGCCTGATTCTCTGCTATGATATGAAGACTGATTCTCTGCTGACATGAAGCCAGATTGTCTGTTACGGGACCTTTCTCCTCTGCCTGGGTTCTGGGCCTAAATTTATGAAAATTGACTCTTACAGTGGTGGGTGACGTGAAGCCTGATTCTCTGCTATGATATGAAGACTGATTCTCTGCTGACATGAAGCCAGATTCTCTGTTACGGGACCTCTCTCCTCTGCCTGGGTGCTGGGTAGTGTTGAGCGCGAATATTCGAAAAGCAAATTTTTTTCGCGAATATCGCAACTTCGCGATTTCGCGAATATTTCGAATATAGTGCTATATATTCGTAAAAACGAATATTCGTTTTTTGTTTCCCCCCCCCCCCCCACAAAATTACAGTACACATATAATTGATTGTTTCCCAAAGGTCCAACAGCTCAGATCTTACTCACATTGCCTAGAAAGTGATTGAGGCGCGAATCTTCGTAAGGCGATTTTATTAGCGCACATGCGAATATCGGCACGTCCCAGAACAGAGGCAAAGGGCTTTGCATTCATACATTAGTGAATTGAGTTGCGAATCTTCGTAAGGCGATTTTATTAGCGCACATGCGAATATCTACACTTGTCCCAGAACAGAGGCAAAGGGCTTTGCATTCATACATTAGTGATTGAATTGAGCTGCGAATCTTCGTAAGGCGATTTTATTAACGCAAATGCAAATATCTACACTTGTCCCCAGAACAGAGAGGCAAAGGCCTGTGCATTCATATAGTATAGCACCATATTCGCGAATACGTAGAACTTCGTAAAAGTCGATTTACGAATATTCGTATTTTTTATTTTACTTTCCACCTTACAGATTACATTGATCTGTACTCTGTCAACTACTGTCATCACCCCCCACTGTATCTCGATTGATTCCCAAAAGTCTCACATTCCCTAGAAAGTGATTGAGGTGCGAATCTTCGTAAGGCGATTTTATTAGCGCACATGCGAATATCTACACTTGTCCCAGAACAGAGGCAAAGGGCATTGCATTCATACATTAGTGATTGAATTGAGTTGCGAATCTTCGTAAGGCGATTTCATTAGCGCACATGTGAATTTTGCATAGCATATGTATTATGCGATAATTCGAATTATCGCATATGCGAAATAATAACGAATTTGAATAATCGCGAATATTTTACGAATATTCTTTCGAATATTCACAAAATTTCGCGAATTCGAATATGGGACATGCCGCTCAACACTAGTGCTGGGCCTAAATTTATGACAATGGACTGTTGCAGTGGTGGGTGACGTGAAGCCTGATTCTCTGCTATGACATGCAGACTGATTCTCTGCTGACATGAAGCCAGATTGTCTGTTACGGGACCTCTCTCCTCTGCCTGGGTGCTGGGCCTAAATATATGCCAATGGACTGTTGCAGTGGTGGCTGACGTGAAGCCTCATTCTCTGCTATGACATGCAGACTAATTCTCTGCTGACATGAAGACAGATTCTCTGTTACGGGACCTCTCTCCTCTGCCTGGGTGCCGGGGCCTAAATATCTGAGAATGGACTGTTCCAGTGGTGGCTGACGTGAAGCCTCATTCTCTGCTATGACATGCAGACTAATTCTCTGCTGACATGAAGACAGATTCTCTGTTACGGGACCTCCCTCCTCTGCCTGGGTGCTGGGCCTAAATATATGCCAATGGACTGTTGCAGTGGTGGCTGACGTGAAGCCTCATTCTCTGCTATGACATGCAGACTAATTCTCTGCTGACATGAAGACAGATTCTCTGTTACGGGACCTCCCTCCTCTGCCTGGGTGCTGGGCCTAAATATATGCCAATGGACTGTTGCAGTGGTGGCTGACGTGAAGCCTCATTCTCTGCTATGACATGCAGACTGATTCTCTGCTGACATGAAGCCAGATTCTCTGTTACGGGACCTCTCTCCTCTGCCTGTGTGTGTGCTGGGCCTAAATATATGCCAATGGACTGTTGCAGTGGTGGCTGACGTGAAGCCTCATTCTCTGCTATGACATGCAGACTGATTCTCTGCTGACATGAAGCCAGATTCTCTGTTACGGGACCTCTCTCCTCTGCCTGTGTGTGTGCTGGGCCTAAATATATGCCAATGGACTGTTGCAGTGGTGGCTGACGTGAAGCCTCATTCTCTGCTATGACATGCAGACTAATTCTCTGCTGACATGAAGACAGATTCTCTGTTACGGGACCTCCCTCCTCTGCCTGGGTGCTGGGCCTAAATATATGCCAATGGACTGTTGCAGTGGTGGCTGACGTGAAGCCTCATTCTCTGCTATGACATGCAGACTGATTCTCTGCTGACATGAAGCCAGATTCTCTGTTACGGGACCTCTCTCCTCTGCCTGTGTGTGTGCTGGGCCTAAATATATGCCAATGGACTGTTGCAGTGGTGGCTGACGTGAAGCCTCATTCTCTGCTATGACATGCAGACTGATTCTCTGCTGACATGAAGCCAGATTCTCTGTTACGGGACCTCTCTCCTCTGCCTGTGTGTGTGCTGGGCCTAAATATATGCCAATGGACTGTTGCAGTGGTGGCTGACGTGAAGCCTCATTCTCTGCTATGACATGCAGACTAATTCTCTGCTGACATGAAGACAGATTCTCTGTTACGGGACCTCCCTCCTCTGCCTGGGTGCTGGGCCTAAATATATGCCAATGGACTGTTGCAGTGGTGGCTGACGTGAAGCCTCATTCTCTGCTATGACATGCAGACTAATTCTCTGCTGACATGAAGACAGATTCTCTGTTACGGGACCTCTCTCCTCTGCCTGGGTGCCGGGGCCTAAATATCTGAGAATGGACTGTTCCAGTGGTGGGTGACGGGAAGCCAGATTCTCTGCTATGGAACCTCTCTCCAATTGATTTTGGTTAATTTTTATTTATTTAATTTTTATTTTAATTCATTTCCCTATCCACATTTGTTTGCAGGGGATTTACCTACATGTTGCTGCCTTTTGCAGCCCTCTAGCTCTTTCCTGGGCTGTTTTACAGCCTTTTTAGTGCCGAAAAGTTCGGGTCCCCATTGACTTCAATGGGGTTCGGGTTCGGGACGAAGTTCGGATCGGGTTCGGATCCCGAACCCGAACATTTCCGGGATGTTCGGCCGAACTTCTCGAACCCGAACATCCAGGTGTTCGCTCAACTCTACTAATGATGCAATACATTTTTTTCGCGGTACACACAACTTCACATTTTATAAGGTCTTATGAGATATTAATGATTGTTGCACTAAGTATTGTTGTGAGAACTTGCCAGTATAGGCCCCAAAAATTAGCCGACAGGCGTTCACCTGACAGCAAAAAACCTTGTATTCTGTGGCTGGAGGGACATTAGGTGATAAATATGTAACTGTCAGCCAGTGCAGGCCCCAAAAATTAGACATTCAATGGACAGAAAAGGCCTTTTATGCCGCTGTATTTACTTAAGACAGGGACCATGATTTGTTCTGGGTGGTGGCAGATATGTGTGGGCTGGTATGAGGAAATTTAATTACCAGTGGTCGTCACAGGTGTTAAATTCCTCCGAGATCCATGCCTCATTCATTTTTAGAAATGTGAGGTAGGCCACACTGTCTTGAGCTAGGCAAGTGCGCTTATCGGTCACGGTCCTTTCTGCTGCGCTGAACATCCTTTCGGATAGGACACTGGACGAGGGGCAAGCCAACAGTTCCATGGCATATTGTGCCAGCTCTGGCCACAGGTCAAGCACACCCAGTAGTCCAGGGGTTCCTCGCTTTTCAGAGCGTCCACATCGGCCGTTAACCCGATGTAGTCGGACACCTGTCGGTCTAGGTGTTCCCTGAGGCTGGATCCGGAGGACGGCTGTCGATGGTTTGGCTGCAAGAATGATCTCATATCCGAAGTGACCAACCCATCGTCAAACCGCCCTCTTCTTGCAGGCGCTGTAGGATTGGTACCCGCAACTGTTTCTCTGTGGGTGGAAATTCCTCTGCCAGCGCCCGCAACAGCAGAATGCAGCGTCTCTCGCAGCAAGGCCTGGAAGTGCTGCATTCTGACAGCCCTCTGTGATGGTGGTAACATTTCCGCCATTTTGTGTTTGTACCGAGGGTCTAAGTACGTTGCTGTCACGGCTGAGAGTGGGGGAAACCCTCAACCGTGCGATGTCAATAGGATAAGGGTAGCTTTTAGGCCAGGACGACAGGATCAGGGAGCAGGTCACCTCCTAGCGCGTCCCTAATTCTGACCCTGACTCCTAACCGTATGAGCCAACCCAGATGGTAGGAGGGCTCATACTCCAGAACCTAGGGTCCCTACTAGCCCCCAGGAAATCCCTGGACGAGGAGCAGGGTAAGACGACCTGTTCCTCCTAGAAACGGACGAGCAGGAGTCTCACTGGCCAAGGTGCAAGGAGAGGGGAAACAAATACAGCATATGGATATGGCAGGAGAGTTAAACCAGTACCAAACCTGCCTGCCACAGACACACTGACTGGAACCCGTGCACAAGTACTGATGTCCACACAAACATTAAGGACACAGCACACACACAAATCACACAGGTATCCAGGACACTCATAGCTGCAAACAACATAGAGAGCATAAAAACATCTTATTAACATCATACATATATTTTTTATAACCACAAGGATGGCCCTCACTGGATAGATTGCATATAAAGACCAGGAGGATGACTCCAGCATAGAGCATGGCTGGAGTACCCCTCAGCTACAGGCATCCAGCAGAAGCTAAATAGCCCAAGCAGCCACACCCACACACACATACTAGGAAAGGAGTTAACCCTTCCAACACCAGAGAAAGTAAGTGTCACTTAAAGGGGAAATGCACACACAACTACATCCCGTGCACACCAAACATAGAAAGTGAACACATACAAAGACTGGCTATATTTCGGTAGCAAGCGATTATTTATATTACCAGTATTTCGCACTGAAAAATTATATCTATATGCCAGAGGATCGACTACAAGCCGACTAGTATAATCGACAACCAGCGATTATTCAAAAGACTAAAACTCTGCATTGGAAAAACGCCTTACTACCAGTGAACAATACACTATTCGATTAACATCGAATATCCGAACTTATGGTTTTAATTATTCGTATATTGGGATCTTATTTATGTTGATTTTATTATTCTAACCTCACCACCAGTATTCTCTGCTGAATTCACATTATTGTTAAATTTTATACCCCTTGTTGAATTTTATAGCATTGTCGATTTTCTGTTGATTTTTTATTGTGAAAATTATTACTTACTCTATTATACATTATGTTTAATAACAGATCCCTTTACTTATAGAGAGTGCCCCACTTCCATTCTTTATTCACATACAAAGACACGTTGCAGATGCAACCGCATGCCTTGACAGCGAGCCGCCTAGCAACCAGCTCAGGCTGCTACACTGCCAACAAACATCATGTTGCCAGCGGCAACCACACGTGAGAGAACATACTAACTGCCCTCACATGCGGTAGACAACAAGCAGACCACTGACAACTGCATGCGACACAAAGAGTCACGACCAAACACATAGTCGTGACAGTTGTCACCCAGTACTGGTCCTTGCCTTTTATGCTTTTTATATGGGGGTCCCTCTTAAAACACTGGAGCATGAAGGCCCACATTTGCACTAAACTGGAAGCAGTGGAGCGCCCTGGCTCCTGCTCATCGTCCAGGATAATGTCGTCCTCATTCTCCTCCCCCCAGCCACGGACAACACCAGGGATCCCAGAAAGGTTTAAAGCCTGCTCTTCTTGTTGACTTGTCTCAGATGGAGTAGCCCCCCCTGGGAATTCCTTAAGCATTGCGACTTCCTCCTCTTCCTGCTCCTCGACGCCTTGATCAATGACACCACGCAATGCACGCTCAAGAAAGAAGGCGTAAAGTACGATGTCACTGATGGCGCCCTGGCTGCGACTGACCAGTTTGGTGATCTCATCAAATGGCCGCAGAAGTCTGCATGCGTCGCGCATGAGCAGCCACTGGCGCGGGTGAAAAGAAACCAATCTCCAGAACCTGTCCTGCCGCAGAGTTCGTACAGGTAGTCGTTAACGGCACGTTTCTGCTGGAGCAGCCTATCAAGCATATACAAAGTGGAGTTCCAGCACGTCGGGCAGTCACAAATCAGGCGTCTGACGGGCAGGTGGTGTCGCTGCTGAATGTCAGCAAGGCGAGCCATGGCCGTGTAAGATCTTCTAAAATGGGCAGATATTTTCCTGGCCTGCCGCAAAACGTCCTGGATCCCGGAGTATTTGGTAATGAATCGCTGCACGACTAAGTTCAGCACGTGTGTCATTTTGCCTTGTTTCAGCGCACTCAGCAGATTGGCACCGTTGTCGCACACCACTTTACCAACTGTCAAATTGAGCGGGGTTAGCCACTGATCGGCCTGTGACCGCAGAGCTGAAAGCAGTGTAGGAACGGTGTGGCTCTTGGCTTCCAGGCACAACAGACGCAGCACAGCATGGCAACACCTCACCTGGCACTTCGAATAAGTTCTGGGGAGCTTCGGGGGTGCAGTGGAAGAGGCGGTAGCAGTGGAAAAGGAGGAGTCAGCCGAGGAGGAGACGGAGGATGGAGTAGGAGGAGGAGAAGAAGAGCAAGCCTGCATGCAATCCGTGGTGGTAACACCAAAATCTACACGGGTGCCACGGGTTACATGCTTGATGGCCGTCAGAAGGTTCACCCAGTGGGCAGTAAACGTTATGTACCTTCCCTGGCCGTGTTTGCTAGACCACGTGTCTGTGGTCAGATGTATCTTGGCACCGACACTGTGTGCCAGAGTTACATTCACTTGCCGCTGAACGTGGCCATATAGCTCTGGGATGCCCTTCAGGGAGAAATATTTGCTTCCGTTGACCTTCCATCGCGGTGTGCCAATGGCCACAAATTTTCTAAAGGCCTCAGAGTCCACCAGTTTATATGGCAATAGTTGGCGGGCTAGCAGTTCCAACAAGCCAGCGGTCAGCTGTTGGGCAAGAGGGTTATCTGGCGTCATCATCCTTTTACACTTAGACATTTGGGCCACGGAAGCCTGCCTTTTTCCAGATGAACGCGATGACGGCACGGTGGAAGGTGGAGTGGAGGATAACTGGCAGGAGAGAGGAGAAGGAGAAGAGGCAGGACGTGGAGTGCAGGGAGTGTGGTTATGTGGGTTCTGACGGTGTTGCTTCCATTGGGCTCGGTAATGGGAGGCCAGGTGCCTTCTTAAGGCGGTCATCCCAAGGTGAGTGTTGGGCTTGCCGCAACTTATGCGTTGACAGCACAGGCTGCAGATACCAACACTATTGTCAGCAGCTGGCACATAAAAAAAAAAGCCCACTGTGGAGCCATGTGCCGGCGTCCTGGGAGCGCAAGATGTGACCGTACGCGGTGGATGTTTCGTTCCAGATACATTAGCAGTCTGCTTTTTGCCTCCTGTGCAATGTAAGTTCGGCCTGCTTCACCTCCCTATCTGCTGCTCCGTCTCTCCCTCTGAACTCCCCTCCTCTTCCTCTCTTGTTGGTACCTACGTGACGTCCATTGACACGTCATCATCGGATTCATCACCTTCACCACCACTGACATTAGAGATTTTAGAGTAGTCAGCAACAGCAGGGACCACCCTCCTTGGGCTGATCTGGGTACTGTCGCCAGACCGCTGGGTGGCGGCCGTTGCTACCTCCTATTCCTGATCCGATGCCAAGAATGGCTGCGCATCGGTAAGCTCTGGGAATGGATGGGAAAATAATTCCTCTGACTCGATCGGAGGAAATATGGTGGTGGTGGTGGTGGTGTCTTCGGGGGTGCACACAGCAGAGAGTGAAGAGGGTGCAGATACAGAGGATGAGGAGGATGGAGAAGCAGAAGGCCGAGTGAGCCACTCAACCAACTCTGGTGCGTCCTTTGATGTAATCACACGCACCTTCTCCAACTTCCCACTTAGGATCTGGCCTGGTGCACCTGCCCGACCCCTACCACCCCTGCGGAATGGGCTGCCTCCTCCTCTGCCTGTCATTTTCAAAATGACCCTGTGACAAAGTCCCTATAGAAAAGCAGTATTTGTGTAAGAAGGTATATCACACCCCTGCCTCAATCAGGTTTTTGGGGGGCAACTGGTAAATCACACCAGTAGAAATTATTTATTCCAATAGCGTTTGTCCCTCTGTGTAGCTGCGGTATCTCAGCAGAACCGCACACAACTGCTGCACAATACAAATGCACTATATAGAAAGTATATTATAAGTATATCGCACCCCTCTGTGTATCACACCTATCGATAGCACACCTATACCAGTCCTTAAAAAGACTTTTGTTTCCCTATTAGCCAGCGTTTGGTGTCCCTAACAGCCTGTCCTGCTCCACACAGCAACCTCTCCCTACACTGGCAAAAGACTGAATGTAAAATGGCGCCAGATCAGGTTTATTTATAAGGTGGGGGGTACGTCCATGAGCTGAAACGTCTCCATTGGCTGTCCTGTACCACCTGATGGATGTGTCATGGGTCAAAGTTCTTCACAATGTAAAAGAATATGGCGGGCGCGAATATCTCCATATGTTCGCATGTTCGGCGAATCGCGAACACACAAAGTTTGCTGCGAACCGACCTCCGGGCGAACCGCAAGGCCATCTCTATCGGTGAGAGACAGAACTTTTGCTAGTTGGTAGGTGATCAAATACTTATTTCATGCAATAAAATGCAAATTAATTATTTAAAAATCTTACAATGTGAATTTCAGAATTTTTGTTAGATTCTGTCTCCCACAGTTGACGTGTACCTACGATAAAAAAACTACAGGCCTCTCCATTCTTTGTAGGTAGAAAAACTAGCAATATCGCCAGTGTACCAAATACTTATTTTCCCCATTGTATCTTCTTCTAAAATTGGAGGCCCGGTGAGTTGTTGTTTTTTGCATGCAGCTTCTGATACCGTACTGCGGTGCTGTTCTTCACTCACGTTACTGATGCTGGACATGAATAACTTGTAATACGACACCATAAGAGGCACCAGGAAGACTGCCTGCGGCTCTGCGCTGTGGAGATGCATGGACTGTATTCTGCTGTACAGCGCCCTGCTGACACCCGAATACGCCTCAGGCCCTTTGCAGACGAGCGTTCCTCCCGCAGCGAGTCCACATCACAGCACCCGGCCTGACCTCCCAGCACTGACGGGATTCACATTGCATTATATGGATTTATGTTGCTATGTAACCCTTACAGTTCTAGAATGTACTGGATAACACTGACAGCATTATGCCGGTGTTATCCAATGCATTCCAGAACTGTAAGGGTTACATAGCAACATAAATCCATAGGATGCTATGTGACCCCAGGCAGGGCTGGGAGGTCAGGCCGGGAGCTGTGTTGCGGACTCGCTGCGGGAGGAACGCTCGTCTGCAAGGGGCTTTAGGGTTGAAGATTCTGTCTGACGATGTATTAAAGTTAACCCTAAAACCACCCAATATTATTTAGCAACTGAATTGCAATGTTATGGGTACTCCTAGGTGCTCTCGTTTTGATACCGCATGTCATTTAGCAGTATATGTTGGTAGTATATTATCTGCAAGTGGCATAATTATATTTGCACTATATGGCTGTATTCTGTCATACGAAATGCCAGTTATATTTTCGTATTGAATAGCAGTACTATATGGTAGAATTATTTGTATGCATTATGGAGGTATTACCATATTTAGGCATTAAATGGCAGCATTATTTGGGCACAATATGGCTGTATTGTTTGGACATTATGTGGAAGGAATATCTGACTTTGTATGACAGTATTGCTTTATAATATAGGGGGCGTTCATCCTCTACATGGCGGCACAAGGAGTGTCCACGGCGGGATACCCCAGAGCTGTAGGCAGGGTTTTGTGTGCGTGACCATTGAGTGTGCGTGGGCCCCAAGTACTTGCCTTTCAGTAGTGTGAGTGGCCGGCATAATTCTCTATTATATTTTTAACTGAACGAATTGGCTCAAGGTTTGATTCTAAAGAGGAAAGTTAAGGAAAGATTCGCATTTTCAAAGTAACGCCTAAACCTATGATTACAAGCTCTCAGAGTAAACACATAATTGCCGCTGCCTGCGCGGCGGCGATGATGGGGCTTTTGTTGTTTTCGTTGTTGATCGTTTTGAGACAAAGTATGAAGTTCTTCAGGTCTTTATGGAAAACATTTACCCACAAGCATTGTTTCCAGAACTTCTCCAGCTGCTCTTAATCACTGCAGGCACTTTAAATAAACCTCCCACATCTTGTCTAATTAAGCCATTATCTGCTGCAGATATCACATTTGTTAAAAGTTATGAACAGAACTCTGAAAACTTGTGCTGTAAAATATTTCCGCCTGAAGTTCTTTCATATCAGTGGAAGAATGATTGAATTAAATGTTTCATTATTTCCTTATTTCTTTGCCTCCTCGTTCTTTGCATTTGGCCTCAGAATTCTTCTTTGCCGCTGCTCAGTAATGAATATTTAATGCTCTCGGTTTTTCGTGGCTCTGAAGGTTTTCTCTGTTTGCCCCAGGTGAATACAGAAATGCAGACAGCTTAAAGAAAACAACAGTAAGCAGAAAGTTTATTGGTTTTTATATTCAGGGGGGTTTCTATTACATTTTTATCTTGGTGCCACTGTAATAGACGAGGGGTTAATCGTGCATTGTAACAGAATCAGCAATATCTAGAAGACAAGTGAGAAAGAGGGTTTTATTACATAAAGGATAAGTAGCAGTGAAACGGTAACCCCCATTATGGAATGTTACTGAATTTCCATACAAAATACTCTCCAGGAATTGTGTGATTCAGAGCGTTGTATCTCATCTTGTCATGTGTGATACAGTCTGCTAAACTGTGTATCTAATCCTATCATTTTTGATACTGTCTGAAGAGTTGCTGTATCTATTCTTATCACGTGTGATAATCTCTGCTGATCCATATACAGTTGCAAGAAAAAGTATGTGAACCCTTCGGAATGATATGGATTTCTGCACAAATTGGTCATAAAATGTGATCTGATCTTCATCTAAGTCACAACAATAGACAATCACAGTCTGCTTACACTAATAACACACAAAGAGTTAAATGTTGCCATGTTTTTATTGAACACACCATGTAAACATTCACAGTGCAGGTGGAAAAAGTATGTGAACCCCTAGACTAATGACATCTCCAAGAGCTAATTGGAGTGAGGTGTCAGCCAACTGGAGTCCAATCAATGAGATGAGATTGGAGGTGTTGGTTACAGCTGCCCTGCCCTATATAAAACACACACCAGTTCTGGGTTTGCTTTTCACAAGAAGCTGTCACGGAATGTGTACAGGTAACAAGGCAAAGCAACATGTATAAACGACTCGCTGGATCCAAAAACTAAGGAACCAAGGGAGACCCCTGCAGAAGACCTGGCACTTTCCCTGGCTGCTCAGCCTATGCAAAGATCCTAATGGTGGAGGTTTGCATATCCACGAACCTTGACTATAAAGCCCTGAGCACCCTACTATAGTGAGGGGACACGACCACCGGCTCCCTACACAAGACACGGAGGGAGTCAGGGTCATCTGGGATCCAGCAAACAGATATTAACATATAAAGTACACTTAGCTTTGAAGCAAACAGGAGGACAGATCAGCGTGCACACCCACTCCAGGAAGAAATATAAGCCGCCCAGAAAAGCATTCTGGGGAGGCATTTAAAGGGAAGCAATTAAGACATGACAGCTGAGAGAGGCTGACGAGAGGAGGAGCTGAATACCACAACACAGAAATTCAAGGAGGAGGTTCTGAAAGGCCTCTGTCAGAGCTTCTCAGCTGTCTGGTTGTGACAGTACCCCTCCCTCTACGAGTGGACTCCGGACACTCAGAGCCCACCTTCTCAGGATGGGACCTATGGAATGCCCTGATGAGACGAGAGGCCTTAATGTCCGTCACTGGGACCCACATCCTCTCCTCAGGACCATACCCCTCCCACTGAACAAGGTACTGAAGAGAACCGCGGACAAGACGAGAATCCACAATCCTAGAGACCTGAAATTCAAGATTCCCATCAACCATAATCGGAGGAGGAGGCAAAGGCGAGGGTACAATGGGTTGAACATAAGGTTTCAATAAGGACTTATGAAAAACATTATGGATCTTCCAAGTCTGAGGAAGATCAAGACGGTATGCAACAGGATTGATGACAGACAGGATTTTGTAAGGCCCAATAAACCTAGGACCCAACTTCCAGGAGGGAACCTTCAATTTGATATTCTTGGTAGACAACCACACCAGATCACCAACATTCAGGTCCGGACCAAGCACACGTCTCTTATCAGCCACACGCTTATATCTCTCACTCATGCTCTTTAGATTATCTTGAATCTTTTGCCAAATAGATGACAAAGACGAGGAGAATCTGTCCTCATCAGGTAAACCAGAAGACCCCTCTCCCGAGAAAGTCCCAAACTGTGGATGAAACCCATATGCACCAAAAATGGTGACTTATCAGAGGACTCCTGACGACGGTTTATTTAAAGCAAACTCAGCAAGGGACAAAAAAGAACACCAATCCTCTTGATTCTCCGCCACAAAACAACGCAGATATGTCTCCAGATTCTGATTGACGCGCTCTGTCTGGCCATTCGACTGCGGGTGGAAAGCAGAAGAGAATGACAACCGAACCCCCAAGCGAGAACAGAAAGCCTTCCAGAATCTGGAAACAAACTGCGTGCCCCTATCAGAGACTATGTCTGAAGGAATACCGTGCAACTTGACAATGTGATCAACAAATGCCTGCGCCAGCGTCTTAGCATTGGGCAAACCAGGAAAAGGGATGAAATGCACCATTTTGCTAAAACGGTCCACCACCACCAGAATCACAGTCTTCCCCGAGGAACGAGGCAGGTCCGTGATAAAGTCCATGGACAGATGTGTCCAAGGACGGGAAGGAATGGGTAAGGGAAGGAGAGGACCTGATGGCCGTGAATGAGGGACCTTGGCACGAGCGCAAGTCTCGCAGGCTGCCACAAAACCCTCAACCGACTTACGAAGCGCAGGCCACCAGAATCTCCGAGCGATGAGATCCAGTGTGGCTCTTACCCCCGGGTGCCCAGCAAGGACCGTATCATGGTGTTCTTTAAAAATCTTGTGTCTTAAAGCGAGAGGCACAAACAACCTCCCAGGAGGACAAAGATCAGGAGCCTCTGACTGGGCTGCCTGCACCTCTGCCTCCAATTCAGGAAAAAGAGCAGAGACCACCACACCTTCAGCCAAAATGGGACCCGGGTCTTCTAAATTCCCGCCTCCCGGAAAACAACGTGACAGGGCATCTGCCTTCACATTCTTAACTCCAGGGCGGAACGTGACAACAAAATTAAACCTAGAAAAGAACAACGACCATCTGGCCTGTCTCGGGTTCAGACGCTTGGCTGACTCCAAGTAGGCCAGATTTTTATGGTCAGTAAATACGGTAATAGGGTGTCTGGCCCCCTCTATCCAATGGCGCCATTCCTCAAAAGCCAACTTGATGGCCAACAATTCCCTATCTCCCACATCGTAATTTCTCTCTGCGGAGGAGAGTTTTCTTGAGAAAAAGGCACACGGTCGCCAATTGGCAGGAGAGGAACCCTGAGACAAGACCGCCCCCACACCCACCTCAGAAGCGTCAACCTCAACTATGAAGGGTAATGAAACATCAGGTTGCACCAAGATGGGAGCGGAAGCAAAACTCTCCTTGATATCAGAAAAGGCCTTACGCGCCTCTACTGACCAAGAAGAAAAATCTACCCCCTTTCTGGTCATATCAGTGAGTGGTTTAACAATAGAAGAATAATTCAAAATGAACTTCCTGTAATAATTGGCAAAGCCCAAAAAACGCATCAGCGCCTTTTGATTCTCAGGAAGCTCCCACTCAAGCACAGCGCGGACCTTCTCGGGGTCCATGCGAAAACCAGAAGCGGAGAGAAGAAACCCCAGAAATTGAATTTCTGGAACCGCAAACACACATTTTTCCAGTTTCGCATATAATTTATTCTCCCGCAGGATGAGCAAGACCTGACGTAAATGTTCCTTATGAGTTTTGAAATCGGGAGAAAAAATCAAAATGTCATCCAAATACACCAATACAAATTTTCCCATCAAATGATAAAAAATGCTGTTCACGAAATGCTGAAAAACGGCTGGGGCATTCATCAACCCAAAAGGCATAACCAAATTCTCAAAATGGCCCTCAGGGGTATTGAAGGCCGTCTTCCATTCGTCCCCTTCTCTGACCCTGACCAGGTTGTATGCCCCTCTTAAATCTAATTTGGAAAAGACTTTAGCCCCAACAACCTGGTTAAACAGGTCCGGGATCAGAGGAAGCGGATAAGGGTCACGAATTGTGATATTGTTCAGCTCCCTGAAATCCAGACAAGGTCTTAAAGAACCATCTTTTTTCTTAACAAAGAAAAAACCAGCGGCAACAGGTGACTTTGAGGGTCGTATGTGTCCCTTTCTCAGACTCTCAGAGATATAAGTACGCATAGCGATCCTCTCAGGTTGGGAAAGATTGTATAAACGAGATTTAGGCAGCTTGGCGTCTGGGATGAGATTAATAGGGCAATCGTACTCCCTGTGCGGGGGCAAATCCTGAACTCCACTCTCAGAGAAGACATCCGAAAATTCAGAGAGAAAAGATGGTACAGTCTTAGTAGCAACCTCAGAAACAGATGTCGTGAGGCAATTCTCTCTGCAAAAGTCACTCCAACCATTTATTTGCCTTGCTTGCCAATCAATGGTGGGGTTATGTTTAGTGAGCCAGGGTAGCCCCAACACTAGAGGAGTCGGCAAACCGCTAAGGACGAAACATGACACATCCTCAACATGAGCATCACTCACAATTAAACGGATATTGTGAACTATGCCCTTTAATGACTTCTGAGAAAGTGGAGCGGAATCGATAGAAAACACAGGAATATCCTTTCTCAAAGCGCACACCTGGAAACCATGAGTTATCGCAAAGTGATTATCAATGAGATTAACCGCTGCTCCACTATCCACAAAAATCTCACAAAAAATGTTCTTGCTCTCTAGCGCCACCCTAGCCGGCAGGACAAAACGGGAACTACAAGCAAACGGAAAATCTTCAATTTCCGCCTCAATCCTGCCAATAGTAACAGACGGAACATTTTTCAAAGATTTTTTCCTCTTTGTTTCTTTATTATACCCAGAGAACTGCCTGAATCTCCTAGAGGGACAAATATTTGCCAAATGATTAATACCTCCACAACAAAAACAAACCCTCTCATGCGGGCTGAATCTTCTATTGTCAGAAGCAATCAACCCCAGCTGCATGGGCTCCTGCTCAGAAGGGGCTGACAGCGACTGAGACCCCTGCGCAGAGAATGGGACCGCTGCACAGTCCTGGGACCGAGTATGACAGGAAAGAGAGATCTCTCCTCTCTCTCTAAGACGCCTGTCAATACGAACGGCCTGAGACATAGCAGAGTCCAAAGAAATAGGCCTTTCATGAAAGGCAAATGCATCTTTCAATCCCTCTGAAAGACCATGGCAAAATTGACTTCGGAGTGCAGCATCATTCCAACCAGTATCAGCTGCCCAACTCCGAAATTCTGAGCAGTATATTTCTGCGGATTGTTTACCCTGGCATAGGAGACGTAGTCTAGACTCCGCCAGAGCAATACGATCCGGATCATCATATATCTGACCCAGGGCTAAAAAGAATTCATCCACTGAACGGAGGGGCCGTGCCCCCTCCGGCAGCGAAAAGGCCCAGGACTGAGCGTTACCCCTGAGCAGCGATATAATGATCCCCACCCTCCGTTCCTCATCACCAGAAGAATGGGGAAGAAGGCGAAAATGGAGTTTGCAAGCCTCTCTAAAACGCACAAAATTCTCACTACCCCCGGAGAACGTATCCGGGAGCGAGATCTTAGGCTCAGAACAAGCTCCATGAACGCAAGCTGAACCGGTCACTTGAAGCTGAGACAAAGTCTTACGGAGGTCAGCTACCTCCAATGAAAGACCCTGGAAGCGTTCAGCCAAAAGTGAAACCGGATCCATGCTTAAGACGGTTTTGGCGGCTTATAATGTCACGGAATGTGTACAGGTAACAAGGCAAAGCAACATGTATAAACGACTCGCTGGATCCAAAAACTAAGGAACCAAGGGAGACCCCTGCAGAAGACCTGGCACTTTCCCTGGCTGCTCAGCCTATGCAAAGATCCTAATGGTGGAGGTTTGCATATCCACGAACCTTGACTATAAAGCCCTGAGCACCCTACTATAGTGAGGGGACACGACCACCGGCTCCCTACACAAGACACGGAGGGAGTCAGGGTCATCTGGGATCCAGCAAACAGATATTAACATATAAAAGTACACTTAGCTTTGAAGCAAACAGGAGGACAGATCAGCGTGCACACCCACTCCAGGAAGAAATATAAGCCGCCCAGAAAAGCATTCTGGGGAGGCATTTAAAGGGAAGCAATTAAGACATGACAGCTGAGAGAGGCTGACGAGAGGAGGAGCTGAATACCACAACACAGAAATTCAAGGAGGAGGTTCTGAAAGGCCTCTGTCAGAGCTTCTCAGCTGTCTGGTTGTGACAGAAGCATTGCCTGATGTGAATGATGCCTCGCACAAAAGAGCTCTCAGAAGACCTACGATTAAGAATTGTTGACTTGCATAAAGCTGGAAAGGGTTATAAAAGTATCTCCAAAAGCCTTGCTGTTCATCAGTCCACGGTAAGACAAATGGTCTATAAATGGAGAAAGTTCAGCACTGCTGCTACTCTCCCTAGGAGCGGCCGTCCTGTAAAGATGACTGCAAGAGCACAGCGCAGACTGCTCAATGAGGTGAAGAAAAATCCTAGAGCGTCAGCTAAAGACTTACAAAAGTCTCTGGCATATGCTGACAACCCTTATAGTCTGTGCTATAAGCAATGCGCCGCACAGGGCTTTCACTTACCAGTAGGAGGAGCGCCCGACCGGCCACAGACAGCACATGTAAGTATAATGCTACTAAAAGTGGCAAGTAACCAAGGCAGCCAGGACTGCAGTAGCGTCCTGGCTGCCATGGTAACCGATCGGAGCCCCAGCGATTAAACTGGGACTCCGATCGGAACTGCCGCTCCGCTGCCACCAATGATGGGGGGGAGGGGGGTTGTTAACCTGTTGCCACTGCCACCAATGATTTTAATTAGGGGTGGGGGGGAGAGGGGAGGCCGCACTGGACACCAATGATTTTAATTGGGGGGGGTGCACTAACCACCAATGATTTTAATAGGGGGGGATGGGGGGGGCCGCACTGGCCACTAATGATTTTAATACTGGGGAGGGAGGGGGGTCTGGCCCCTGCTGCCTGGCAGCACCCGATCTCTTACAGGGGGCTGAGATCCGCACAATTAACCCCTCATGTGCGGCACCTAAGGGGTTAATTGTGCAGATCACAGCCCCCTGTAAGAGATCAGGTGCTGCCAGGCAGTAGGGGGCAGTTATGTACACAGTTCTTAGTATATTCTAACTTGAAGCGTCCCCATCACCATGGGAACGCCTCTGTGTTAGAATATACTGTCGGATCTGAGTTTTCACGATCACAAGCACAAGAAACTCCCACAGTTTTGTTGTCCACCATCCAGACACTGGTGACCCCTTCATTAGACCCCCTGTCCAGGCCCGTCGCTAACAGACAGGCAAAACAAGCAATTGCTTGGGGCCCCGAGCTGGCCCGGGGCCCCAAGCCCCGGTGCTTGTTTTGCTTCCTTTAAGGCTGCAGCCGCCTGAGCGCTCTATAGAGAGCCTCAGGCGGCTGCAGCACTCCTGGTTACCACGGCGGCCGGCGGCGAGCTGCGTCTGCCCGGAGAGAGAGGACAGACTCGGGGCACTTCAGGAACCTAAAGTCTTCAGGAACCTAAAGCTTGTGTATTGTTTCCACGGGAAAGCTTATAGTGATGCACAAGAACGTCCTAGTAGCCGGTTATAAATTGAGCTGAGGTTTCACATGTAACCATTCCACAATGGGAAAAAAAGAAAAAATATTGGGATAATAGAATTCTAACCGGGGCGATACAAGGAGTGACGCGAGATGAAAGCTACGATATTTTATGAAGCGCTGTAGTGGAGCGGCCAGACGAGTCCGTGACGAATCTGCCGAGGTGAAATCGCGGTCGCCCCGCTCACGTGATCCCCCTGCAAACGAGGAGAGCAGAGAGAGGTGCTGCTGCAGCGGGAGGTCAGTGACTACCGGGGTGCAGAGGAGGCCGCCACATGTGTGTATCCCCATGTGCAATGCTGTGTCCTACCGCCTAGAAGGCAGCATGAGGCTTGTCGGGGGGGCCCCCATGTCTATTTTGCTTGGGGCCCCCAAATTCCTTCAAACGGCCCTGCCCCTGTCTCTGCCAGGACCATTTCTAGGCACTTAGAAGGAAATGTAATATTGCCATATTGGCCATTACGTGTCCTGCCCCTGACAGCAGCCACCGTCACCTTCGTTTACAGTGATGTCATGAACAAGAAACCAGGACTGCTCTGGACTGGAACTGCATCGCAACGAATGACAATGGTCAGTTTCCAGTATGGAGGACTGGTGGTGACCCCTTTAATCCTGCCTTTGCTTTGGAGCGACACACTGCTCCCACTGATGATCAGAAGAGCCATCACATATGACATTCAGTCACCCCAAATAGTCATACAAGGGACACTAACAGCTCGGCGATATGTGCAGGACATCCTGCCGCCACATGTGTTCCTCTCATAGCAGGATAATGTTCGCCCGCACACAGCAAGGGTTTCCCAGGAATGTCTCTTCCAGATTACAGCACTTCCTTGGCCGCCCGGTCACCAGATTCATCACCAATACAGCCTTTATGGGACCAGCAGGGACGTGAGCTTCAACAACCTATGAGTGTGCAGGTGGGTATCTCATCTTGTATCCAGGCTAGAGGCCGTATCTCATCTTGTGTCCAGGCTAGAGGCCGTATCTCATCTTGTGTCCAGGCCAAAGGAGGTATCTCATCTTGTATCAAGGCTAGAGGTCATATGTAATCTTGCATCCAGGCTAGAGGCCATATCTCATCTTGTATCAAGGCTAGAGGCTGTATCTCTTCTTGTATCCAGGCTAGAGGCCGTATATCCTCTTATGTCCAGGCTAGAGGCTGTATCTCATCTTGTATCCAGACTAGAGGCCTTATCTCATCTTGTATCCAGGCTAGAGGCCGTATCTCATCTTGTATCCAGGCTGAAAGGCTGTATTTCATTGTATATCCAGGCTAGAGGCTGTATCTTATCTTGTATCCAGGCTGAAAGGCTGTATTTCATCGTATATCCAGGCTAGAGGCTGTATCTTATCTTGTATCCAGGCTAGAGGCTGTATATCATCTTGTATCCAGGCTAGAGGCTGTATATCATCTTGTATCCAGGCTAGAGGCTGTATCTCATCTTGTATCCAGGCTAGAGGCCGTATCTCATCTTGTATCCAGGCTAGAGGCTGTATCTCATCTTGTATCCAGGCTAGAGGCCGTATCTCATCTTGTATCAAGGCTAGAGACCGTGTCTATCTTGTATCCAGGATAGAGGCCGTTTCTCTTCTTGTATCCAGGCTAGAGACCGTGTCTATCTTGTATCCAGGCTAGAGGCCATATATCATCTTGTATCAAGGCTGGAGACCAAGTCTATCTTGCATCCAGGATAGAGGCCGTATCTCTTCTTGTATCCAGGCTAGAGGCCGTATCTCTTCCTGTATCCAGGCTAGAGGCCGTATCTGATCTTGTGTCCAGGCTAGAGGCCGTATCTGATCTTGTATCCAGGCTAGAGGCTGTATCTCATCTTGTATCCAGGCTAGAGGATGTATCTCATCTTGTATCCAGGCTAGAGGCTGTATCCCATCTTGTGTGCAGGCAGGCTAGAGGCTGTATCTCATCTTGTACCCAGGCTAGAGGCTGTATCTCATCTTGTATCCAGACTAGAGGCCGTATCTCATCTTGTATCCAGGCTAAAGGCTGTATCTCTTCTTGTATCCAGGCTAGAGGCCGTATCTGATCTTGTGTCCAGGATAGAGGCCGTATCTCATCTTGTATCCAGGCTAGAGGCCGTATCTCTTCTTGTATCCAGGCTAGAGGCCGTATCTGATATTGTGTCCAGGCTAGAGGCCGTATCTGATCTTGTATCCAGGCTAGAGGCTGTATCTCATCTTGTATCCAGGCTAGAGGACGTATCTCATCTTGTATCCAGGCTAGAGGCTGTATCCCATCTTGTGTGCAGGCAGGCTAGAGGCTGTATCTCATCTTGTACCCAGGCTAGAGGCTGTATCTCATCTTGTATCCAGGCTAGAGGCTGTATCCCATCTTGTGTGCAGGCAGGCTAGAGGCTGTATCTCATCTTGTACCCAGGCTAGAGGCCATATCTCATCTTGTATCCAGGCTAGAGGCTGCATGTCATCTTGTATCCAGGCTAGAGGCCGTATCACATCTTGTATCCAGGCTAGAGGCTGTATCTCATCTTGTATCCAGGCTAGAGGCCATATCTCATCTTGTATCCAGGCTAGAGGCCGTATCTCATCTTGTATCCAGGCTAGAGGCCGTATCTCATCTTGTATCCAGGCTAGAGGCCATATATCATCTTGTATCAAGGCTGGAGACCAAGTCTATCTTGTATCCAGGATAGAGGCCGTATCTCTTCTTGTATCCAGGCTAGAGGCCGCATCTCTTCTTGTATCCAGGCTAGAGGCCGTATCTGATCTTGTGTCCAGGCTAGAGGCCGTATCTGATCTTGTATCCAGGCTAGAGGCTGTATCTCATCTTGTATCCAGGCTAGAGGATGTATCTCATCTTGTATCCAGGCTAGAGGCTGTATCCCATCTTGTGTGCAGGCAGGCTAGAGGCTGTATCTCATCTTGTACCCAGGCTAGAGGCTGTATCTCATCTTGTATCCAGACTAGAGGCCGTATCTCATCTTGTATCCAGGCTAGAGGCTGTATCTCTTCTTGTATCCAGGCTAGAGGCCGTATCTGATCTTGTGTCTAGGATAGAGGCCGTATCTCATCTTGTATCCAGGCTAGAGGCCGTATCTCTTCTTGTATCCAGGCTAGAGGCCGTATCTGATATTGTGTCCAGGCTAGAGGCCGTATCTGATCTTGTATCCAGGCTAGAGGCTGTATCTCATCTTGTATCCAGGCTAGAGGACGTATCTCATCTTGTATCCAGGCTAGAGGCTGTATCCCATCTTGTGTGCAGGCAGGCTAGAGGCTGTATCTCATCTTGTACCCAGGCTAGAGGCTGTATCTCATCTTGTATCCAGGCTAGAGGCCGTATCTCATCTTGTATCCAGGCTAGAGGCTGTATCCCATCTTGTGTGCAGGCAGGCTAGAGGCTGTATCTCATCTTGTACCCAGGCTAGAGGCCATATCTCATCTTGTATCCAGGCTAGAGGCCGTATCTCATCTTGTATCCAGGCTAGAGGCTGCATGTCATCTTGTATCCAGGCTAGAGGCTGTATCTCATCTTGTATCCAGGCTAGAGGCCGTATCGCATCTTGTATCCAGGCTAGAGGCTGTATCTCATCTTGTATCCAGGCTAGAGGCCATATCTCATCTTGTATCCAGGCTAGAGGCCGTATCTCATCTTGTAACCAGGCTAGAGGCTGCATGTCATCTTGTATCCAGGCTAGAGGCCGTATCACATCTTGCATCCAGGCTAGAGGCTGCATGTCATCTTGTATCCAGGCTAGAGGCTGTATCTCATCTTGTATCTAGGCTAGAGGCTGTATTTCATCTTGTATCTAGGCTAGAGGCTGTATGTCATCTTGTAGGCAGGCTAGAGGCTGTATCTCATCTTCTATTGGTTAGCGAGATTACTAACATATTCCTAGAGCCTCCCTTACAGTTGTACAGGTTTATTTTTTGCAATGAGTTTATATGTGCATGATGATGTATTATGGTGCCGGAGGCTGCAGAAAACAGCTGATCAGTAGGGGTGTGAAGTGTCAGACCCTCACCGATCAGAGATTAATGACCTAGCTAGTGGATAGAACATCAGCATCAGGAGCATGGAAAACCCCTTTAAGTCACTTATCATAGCAATGCAGTAATGGAGCAGAGCCGCAGTGTAAAGCATGGACAGTGCAGGAGTCTGAGCCAGCACACAGAAGAAATTGAAGAGTAGATAGGCATTGCTTAAAGGTTATGTGTCACGGACGTTCCCGTGACAGGTGGCAGGAGATCGGTGAGACTGACAACATCTGGTTTGATCTGACATGGTGTATTCTATGTATGCATGAGCCTGGATGTGACCGCCATCTTTATCTACCCCTTTGCCACCACCACTCATGACTGGCTCCACTTTTATTTCCCGCTCTCCAGTGCTTAGTGAAACGTCTTCGGTGTTTTCTGCTTCGTTATATTAAATAACAATCAATTAACTCTGCGAGAGGAAATGTCAGCTGGAGCAGATTAAAGAATCGAAGGGGATGTGAGTCAGCGAGGAAGAAACAGGTAACACCATCTCCCCCGTCACAAACGTTATATCTGAAATCACTGATACCGGGCCAGCGGGGGGCGCCGTAACAGGCTGAGTGCTCACACCTGTCTATTTCCTAATATTTTCCCATTACAAGTATTATATCCGGGACAATGCGGTGGCCTTTATCCCGCTGGGAGCTTGGCTCTTGAGAGGACACAGGCGGCTTAATGACAAGTCTGCGCTTCCCTCCTTGACACATTAGATTGTTAAATGTGTGAAAGGCTCAGCGGGAAGATGATATCAAAGCTCCGGATGGAGAAGGAAAATCTCCACCAAGTTTTGCTGCATTTTCCACTGAATGTTTGTGCAAAACTTTTCTCCCACTTTTGATACTTTGTCCTACAATGTAATAGACACAAAATCACTATCTTTTTGAGAAATTGGGTCACCTGCGGCGGCTGCGAGACGTTTTACGTCAAGACCTAATTGAACGCTTTGGTGTGGGAGGCAAACACAGCATAGGAGGGAAGGGGGGAACAGGGAATCAGGCCTGAAAACTAGGGAAGGAAGATGGACAGTGAAAACCCTAACCAAAATCCTGACTGACTACCAGTATAAACAGACCCCAAAGGTAGGTGAGTTCATACACAGAAATACCTAGAGTCCTTTCAAGCCCTATAGGACCCTGATACTAATGTCAGGGACAAGACTACCTGTTCTTCCAAAAGGAAGGACGAACAGGAGTCTCCTTCAGGCCTAATACAAACAATAGGGAAATGCAACACACAGAACCCATACAAAATACAAAAGGGAAAGGAAAGACTTAACTTAAAAGGAGCAATGGAAGCACCAGGAACTCAGCCAAGATCCAACTACAATTTATCCAAAGGTCCAAACAGAATCTATAAACCGCACAGCATTGTGGGAGAAGCAACTATAAATAGAGATTGCATGCACTGCAGAGAGCCTGTATAGTGGTGTAGAAATAATACTGTGAGTCCGTATGACATGCAGATTACAGGCGTTGCTCTTAGAATCACTGCACACCTCACTTATTTGTGCAATCACGGGGTCAAACCTGACCAAATAACTCAAGTATGAACTCAGCCTTACAGGTCGATTTTAGCGCCAAGAAGAAGCGCACTCCTTTTACACCGTCGTCAGCTGATTCCACATAGATGTCTACAGAACCTGTTCTATTAAACACGTATACAAGTAGAGCCCCCGACAGTGTGGAGAGGGGGTCAGCAGTAAGTTTGTGTTGACGTCATTGATAGTGAAGATCGAGCACCCCGATGCTCGGGTGCTCTGCCCGCCCACACCGGGATGCTCGGGTGCTCTACCGAGCACCCGAGCCCTATAGAAGTTAATGGGAGGACCTGAGCATTAAACCAGGCAGCCCCTGCTCTGAAGAGGGGAAGGTGCCTGGTTCATAGGAAAAAGTCAGAAATTGATGGAAACACCACCGAAATGGGTCGGGGACAGCATGGGGAGGATGTCTGGATGCATCTTGGACTACAATGTCCCTGCTGGTAACGATGTTGCCCGAGTTGTACATCACTTTTACAGACTGACCATAAAACTCACAAAACCGAAGATAAAAATGAATTTAGATGAAAATTAGTTAGGTAACATTCTTTCCTGTATATTTACTTTTATATAAAGAGCAAGTTCAGACAAAATTTTTCGTGATTATCGGAACTGGGGCCATGACTAAGAGGGACGGCCGGTGGTTTCGATTGTGTTGACCTGACTCTTGGACGATCAAACTGAATTCATTGGAAGAGGAACGGCCGGTGGCATCCGTATTGTACCTGTAGAAGTGAAATTCTTGTACCGGCTCAAGCTGAACCACAGACGAAACCTTTGTTGCCATGAACGTTTTCATTAATCAACAACTTAAGTTGGAGGTTCGAAGACGATCCCCAGCAGCATTATTCCCATTTCCCGCCGAGCATTTTCTGGGAAACTAAAGTCTTTGGGTTCTGGGGGAGTATGGTTGCAAAGCTGAAACTTAAACTAATTAATGGAAGGGCACCACCAGGAGTGAAGCCTGTGGCTTAATTTGACTACGCACGGGAAGCCTCACCCGGCCCGGACACAGAAAGGATTTACAGATTGATACCTATTTCGCGATTCTGTGGGTGGTGGTGCATGGCCGTTTTGAGCTTGTGGATCAAGTCGATTTGTGTGGTTCATTCCGATAACCAAAGACACTCCGCCGTGCTAATTAGTTACGTGACCCCCGGTGATTACGATTATGTTGACCAGACTATCATCTGATGATAAGGAACTTGGAAGAGGAACGGACATTGAGCTGACCGTGTACAAAATTGTAGGTGAGGGCCTGCTGCCGCTTTGTTAACTTTAGATAACTTCTAAGCTGATTGCACGTCCACATGATGTTGATGATCTATTCGGGTGTCTGCTCTATCAACTTTTGATGTTCTTTTTTTGCGCCTACCATGGTGACCACGGGTAATGGGGAATCAGGGTTCGCTTCCGGAGAGGGAGCCTGAGGGATGGCCACGGCTACCACTTCCAAGAAAGGCAGACGGGGGCACGCAAATTTCCCAGTACCGACTCAGGGAGGTAGTGATGATAAATAACAATACAGGACTCTTAAGAGAGCCTGTCATTGGAACAAGTACAAAAAAATTACAGGGAATTTTATAGGTATTTAGGATAAGGAAACGTTATACAGGAGAGGTAAAGTATGATTGATGGCCTGCTGGTGACCCACTAAAACATTAAGGGTGAGGGTCTTCAGCTGAACTGACCATCTAAAACATTAAGGGTGAGGGCCTGCTGGTGAGCTGACCATCTAAATCATTATGGGTGAGGGCCTGCTGGTGAGCTGACCATCTAAAACATTATGGGTGAGGGCCTGCTGGTGAGCTGACCATCTAAAACATTATGGGTGAGGACCTGCTGGTGAGCTGACCATCCGAAAAATTATATGAGAAGGCATATACGTGATGGACGAGGAGGAGGAGGAGGATGAGAAAAGGAAGATTCAACCATATACCCTTTTTTGTGGCGGAAGGGACGCTACATTTCCCTGACGGCACACTGGGTGAACGTAGTGGAGGCTGGGAGCGACTTGTACCCTGGGATGGCACAGGTGCTACCGATGCCCAGGATTGTGGGTCCTACTTCCATGGATGGTCATGAAAATAAAGAAAACTCTTTGAATGAGAAGGTGTGTCCAAACTTTTGGTCTGTACTGTATATATAAGCTAACTAACTATCTAATGTAATTAAACAGTAAAGCACAGAGCACAGCAATGTTACTGCTCTCTCTCTCAGAACTCCATAAAACTACAGAAAATGGCTGCTGGGGAGGTTCTTATACAGTATAGTAAGGGGTAGGCAGCTTTCCTATTGGTTGCTAGGGATGTTGCTAAGCTCAGACAAAGATATTGCAGCCTTCTCATTGGCCCACAAGCAAGAAGAGAGTTTATTGATGAAAAAAAAATCTAGAATATTCGAGAATGCGAATATATAGCACTATATTCTAAATCTTTGCGAATTCTCAAAGTGGCGATATTCGCAATTAAAATTTGCGATTCGAATATTCATGGCCAACACACTAGTGGAAGCATCAGAATAGTAGCTGAAGCAGGTAGCCAGAACCTTTTGTTAAGGTTTTTTGTGTGGCACCATGGATGATCTAATCTGATGCATCAGGCATTGGTGGGTGGAAATCCTGGCTGATCCACGCCTGATTCATCTTGACAAAGGTCAGTCTCTCCACATTTTGGGTGGACAGGTGAGTTCTTCTTGGGGTAACTATGGCCACCACCGCACTAAACACCCGCTCTGATGCCACACTACTGGCCGGGCAGGACAGCTTTTCCAGGGCAAACTTTGCCAGTTGTGGCCACAAATCCAGTTTGGCTGCCCAGTAGTCCAGCGGATCTTCGATGTGGGGTGGCATGGTGCTGTCCAAGTATGCCACCACCTGCTGGTTCAGGTCCTGCTCCAGGTCTAGCTGCTGCTGCTGCTGGTGAGTAGTTTCTTCACTAGATGGGTTAAAAAAGTGACTCTAGACTCAAGCTGCTGCTGATGGAGCTGGATCTGCTCCTACACCGCCACCCCTCCCCAGCAGCCATGGCAGTGGAACAAGAGCGCAAATGGACCCCCCTGTCAGACCTGCGAGAGGATGGACAATGGCACAGATAGGCAGTGGCCAACTGACTACATAGGATGTCTCTATAGTAGTTCAGTTTGTCCTCCCTCTCAGCGAGTGTAAAAAAGGCCCCGATTTTGGACCGCTAGAGAGGGTCTAACATGGTGGAGAGCCAGAAGTCATCCCTCTGCCGAATGGTGACAATTCGGCTGTCACTGCGCAAGCAAGTGAGCATGCAGCGGGCTATTTGTGCAAGTGACTTGGAGGGATTCCCTGCCTCCATCTCCACTGCATACTGCCACGGTGTGTCTGGGTCCTCTGCCTCATCTTCCTCATCACCCTGTAGCTCCTCTGGCTCCTCCTCTCCTGTCACCTGTGTAGCAAAACCACCCATTTTGCTAGACATTGCTTGCGCTCCAATGTCCACCTCCAGTTCAGCTCCCACAGGGCTCATGTGGCCATGAGATCTAGGTGCCACGTCTCGTGTCCCCTGACCAGCCAGATTTACCAGCATCTGTTCCAGGACATGAAGCAGTGAAATTACCTTGTTCATCCCGTAGTCCTGGCGACTGACAAATAACGTGGCCTCCTCAAAGGGCCTGCGCAAACAGCAGGTGTCACGCATGAGCTGCCACTGGCTTACATCGAAGTTACACAGGGGAGTACTCTTGTCCGCTTGGATCATCAAGAAATTGTTTATGGCCTTTCTCTGTTCATATAGTTGGTCCAACATACGGAGGGTGGAATTCCAACAGGTATAAATGTCGCATATCAGCCTATGTTGGGGGATGCCGTTCTGCCGCTGCAGCTCAAGGAGGGTGTGCTTTGCGGTGTAAGAGTGGTTGAAGTGCCCTTTTTTTTACACTAATACATGCCAAAAAAGGGTTTAGAACATAAAACTGCACCGCACAATGGCTAATAAGATTTCGAAAAATATTTCTTAGTAATACCTAGCTAATGGCTGTATCACACAGCACTTGCACCCCAATAAAGAGAACTGTTTGCTGGAATTACAGAGGTATCATCTACTACAAACCTGAAAGCAGCAGAATAATGGCAATTTGGATCTGCAGTCAGTGCAGCAAGGTGATTTTTCCTGTTACCCAGGCTGTAACCTCCCCTATTGGACCCTGTTCTGCTTCAATACTGTGAAATGATTCGTCCCTATCCTTTCTCTGAACTTCTATTCAGCAAAATAAAAGTTTTCAAGTCTTTCCTCACACTGTCCCTAGCGCCTGCTGACGTCTCTCCCTGCACTAAGTGCACTGGAAAATGGCAGAATCCACGATAGCTGAGGCTATTTATAGGGCTGTGACATCACAGGGCTGTCTGGCTGCTGATTGGCTGCATGCATGGCATTGTGGGTGATCCCTTGTTCCCAGAGATCCTTGCTCCATCTATTAACACATACAGCAGCTATTTTAGCAAAAAATTTGATTCCGATTCGTTACCACGAAGCGTCAGGAAATTTGGACAAATCCTGAAATTCAGATCAAATTCCACTTCGTCAACTTTGATTCGCTCATCTCTAAAAAAGTCTCAATATCGTCCTTCCTTATTGGCTGGCATTATGGGCAAGCGCCGTGTCATGTCATCCTCCTTCTTCATCTTCCCTGCAGATCTGATCTGGCGGATGCTATTTTGAGCAATTTATCCAAAGTAAATCAAAAAAATGTCGGACTCACTAGAATCCAATTTTTGGGATAAATTCATGGGAACTTTTGTTTACAGTCAGTTAACTCATCTCTATATGCACTATTTCTAAATGCTGCATGATACAATGTGCATAACCGGACACTAAATACGACGCGTATGGGGGGGGGGGGAGTCTGTATAGAAGCTATTTACTTGGACACGTTGTGTCATTGTGCGTCCGACTGTTGTACAGATACTTATTTCTCATCTGCTGCTGGTTTGTATTTCTCCATCAGAGGAAATAATGGAATTTTAAAAATTGCCGAGTTTTCATTTTACTTACGGTAAAAAATAAATACATTTAAAAGCGGTCTAATCTTTGAATAATTCACATTGGTTTTGTGTATTTTCCTTGTGCAGATTGAAGCAGCTATATTAGGGTTTTACTCGGCACCTCAGACCTTCAGGTTATCACAGAATTGTCTGACATGGAAGATGAAATGTAAAATTAAAGAAATTATTGAGTGTAATACACTGCAAGTGACAGCCGACGCCTATAGCGCTGTGTTTATTACGCTCTGATGTACGGACAGCACTGGCAGCTCCTTTATAATCTGCTTTATATGAGCGCTGAGCCGCGCTTTATTGGCTTTCTGTTTGTCATTTATTTTTACAGCTAAATGGTTTTTTTCTTATATACAGCCCTAGATCTTTGTCACATCGCATCTTTGTGGTTTTTATAGATTTATTTTTAACCGTGAAACATTTTGTTAAGCAAAATGCAAAGTTAGGTGAAATAATCATATAAAATATGGATGGCATACAGAAAACAACATAAATAAAAAATGTCACAATGAATGCCAAAATAATACAGAAATGTAGCAAATTATAAAAGTAATAAACAGGAATTTTATAAAATCAGACACTGGACATATGCAGACAGAGCAAGTACACTGCAAGTGTTTAAAGAGGTTGTCTATTTTAGAAAAACGAAATGTAATACGCCCTATTAGGGCATTCTGCTGTGTTAAAGGGGTTAGCCCATTCAAGACATTCGTGGCATATCACTAGGATATGACATCAATATCAGATAGGTGTGGGTCTCACCTCTGGGATCCGCACCTATCACCAGAATGGGCCCCCTGAAGTGAAAGAAAGTGCACTGCACAAGCCAATTGGCTCGGCTATTTTTGGAAGACTCATATTATTGAATAGAGAGGTGGCCGTGCATGCGCGCCGTGCTCTCTCCTTCCACTGCTATTGGAATTACAAAAATAGCAGAGCGCGCTCACGCGGTTATTTTTGAAGCTCCCATAGCATTGAATAGAGAGTGCACTCTATAGGGGCTCCATTCTAGAGATAGAAGCGAGTCCCAGAGGTGGGACCCTCAACTATCTGACATGGATGACATATCCTAGCATGTTTGAGATGGGCCAACCCTTTAAAAAAAGGGGGTCCTCTGTTCAAAACCCCCCATCTCTTAGCTAGAGAGGAGAGAAATTACGAAGAGTGTCTCCCGCCCTGGAGGACCTGTCCTGCCCTGCGTTACAAAGTCAACCCGTTGTTGTGAATGGAAACTATGTAATGCTTTATTTCCCCTGTGGGGGAGCTGTGTGAAAATTTAACTACCAGGATGACACTTTGTCCATAAGACCCTTCTGGTCCCTTTAAAATGTTTTCTGTTCTAGATGTCCATACTGTATATCCTATAATGGAATTTTGAAGTATTAAGGGGACATGTTTCCTATTCAACATCCTCTAAAAAGACCATCTCTTACTCTGGAGGGCCCACATGCCAGTGCACTAGGGCCCCTGCATATAGCACCAAAACATGTACATTTAATTAAATACCATATGTCCTAGATACTTTGCTTGATGTTGGGGAATATCTTTGCAGTACAGATCTGTATAATAGTAGGGAGATCAATCAGGAGAAGGCAAACCTTTCATGGTCAAAACAGTGATTTCACTTGGAGCTGTGTAATACTTAATTTCTCCTGTGGGGGTGCTGCAGAGAAATTGAACACTTGCTTTCAGGCTTCCCCTCATATTAAAGCTGATCACTGGTGGTCCCAGCAGCAGGACACTGTGTGATCCTTTTAGGATTGTCCATAGAGGATATTGATTTCAGAGCAAGACATCAGCTTCCCTGAAGAACTGCTCTTCTTCTCTCATCTCTAACCTCCTCCATACAAAAATCTAAGAATAATATTACTAGGAGCCACTGGGACTTCTCTTCTGATTCTCTGTCCCAGTGGCTCCTTGTGATAGGATTAGGATAGGAAGTCATTGAATCCTGCAGCCCGTGAGATACACTCTTCACAGCAAATTTTGAATTTAGCTTCCCCCACCCTAGTGGCGATGGACTGAACTGCAGGATAACTAGTTGAGCAGCAATCAAGACATGGGATATAGGCCTCTTTTACACGGGCGTTGCGTGTGAAGGCCGGATAGGATGCGGGTGCGTCGCTGGAAAATGCACGATTTTTCAGCGTGAGTGCAAAGAGTTTTAATGCGTTTTGCACGTGCGTGAAAAAAATCGGCATGTTTGGTACCCAAACCCGAACCCGGACTTCTTCACAGAAGTTTGGGTTTGGGTTAGGTGTTGTGTAAATTTTATTATTGTCCCTTATAACATGGTCATAAGTGAAAATAATAGCATTCTTAATATAGAATGCAAGGTAAATTAGGGATGGAGGGGTTAAAAAATAAAATAAAAATTAAACTCACCTCATCCACTTGTTAGCTCTGCCCGGCTCGTCTTCATTCTTTTTCTTAGATGACCTGGGGGAAAAAGGACCTTTGGTGACTTCACTTTGCTCATCACATGGTCCACCACCATGGTGATGGACCATGTGATCGACCATGTGACAGGCCATGGGATGAGCTCAGTGACGTCACCAAAGGTCCTTTTCCTCCCAGGTCATCAAAGAAGAAGAATGAAGATGAGCCGAGCAGCACGAACAAGTTTATGAGGTAAGTTTAAATTTATTTTTTATTTTTTTAACCCCTCAATCCACATTTAAGTAAGCATTCTATGTAAGAATGCTATCATTTTCCCTTATAACCATGTTGTAAGGGAAAAAATTTAAGATTGGGTCCCCATCCCGATCATCTCAACCACATTCACACTTGCTTGCGGATGCTTACGATTTTCACGCAGCCCTATTCACCTCTATGGGGCCAGTGTTGCATGAAAAACGCACAATATAGAGCATGCTGTGATTTTCACGCAATGCACGAGTGATGAGCCCCATAGAAATGAATAGGTCCGGATTCAGTGCGGGTGCAGTGCGTTCACCTCACGCATTGCACCCGCACTGAAAACTCGCCCGTGGGAAAGGGGCCATAAGGGTGATGTCCATCTCACCACCTTCACCTCACTTTTAATTTTGGGCACTGCAAGATCAGCACATTCAATGAAGTTTGCGTTGTACCCGTGTATTACTAATGGCAGCAACAACATGTGAGGAGTGAGCCAGCGTAGTGTCCCTAAGCCTGTGCACAGAATTATTACACAACCCAGGGATGTGACCACAATAGACGCACGTGTAGCGCGTCACCTTGAGGCTGTGAAATGAGGAGCTTTGCTTTGGAGGTGACGAGAGCAGAGCACTTTACTGTTTTCTGTTCCAGCACACAATGTTCTGTAACAATGATACATTGTTTCCATCCTTGTAGACATTTTATTCTAGTGAATTGACATTGTAACCAGCGAAGATGAGGGAGGATGCGCTATGATCGGCTCTGGGGGCGCCGTGTCTGCTGTCACATCCTGATAGACCGTTAGCATGTAATAGGCTCCATCAACACCCGCAATGTCTGCCATAGCTGCAGAAAGCTGTCAGAGACAGAACGCCGTCACTGAAGACTCTGTCAGATGTGGCGTCCGGTGCTGATCTCTTCTTGTAAAACTGTTTCGTATATATGGCAAGAACAGGTGTGCCAGCAAGTGGAGACGAAACCCTTGGGACTCTATATTCTACAGACTTGGAGGAAACAGCTTCTTTTTTACAGTTTCCGAAAAAAAATTATAACTTTGTAAGTACTTTATATTGCAATTCAAGTAAATATCATGTTCGCTTCTCCACCAACAACCAAAGCTACCAACAAAACCTTCACCATTGCCTGGTTACAAATATCGATAATCAGCAACAGTACATATGCTTCTCCTCTCACAAGCAAAGCTATATGCAAAATTCTGATGACTTCCTGATATTCGGTGACATCGTGTATGCTTCTCCACTTACAACCAAAGTTACGTGCACAATTCTGATCATTTTCTAGTTACAAACGCTGATATTACAGAGGACCTGTAGAAATAACAGTGGAATGGCACAACGTAGCGTGATAAGAATGGATGCCCCAGAAATGTTATTACTTGGGAAATGCAAATAGTTACTACAGCAGTCAAGTCTGGAGAGGTGAGAGCAAGGGCGTAACGATTGCAGTCGCAGAGGGCGCAACTAGAGATAAGCAAATTTTTAAAAAATTTGATTCGTCGGTTTGCCGAGTGTTTTTGGAAAAATTTGGTTTGAATTACATTATTTCCTGGCTGAAGAGAGCCTTTATAGCGGTGTAGAACACTGTGCCTGTATAGCGGTGTAGAACACTGTGCCTGTATAGCGGTGTAGAACACTGTGCCTGTATAGCGGTGTAGAACACTGTGCCTGTATAGCGGTGTAGAACACTGTGCCTGTATAGCGGTGTAGAACACTCTGCCTGTATAGTGGTGTAGAACACTGTGCCTGTATAGTGGTGTAGAGCACTGTGCCTGTATAGTGGTGTAGAACACTGTGCCTGTAAAGTGGTGTAGAACACTGTGCCTGTATAGCGGTGTAGAACACTGTGCCTGTATAGTGGTGTAGAACACTGTGCCTGTATAGTGGTGTATAATACTGTGCCTGTATAGCGGTGTAGAACACTGTGCCTGTATAGTGGTGTAGAACACTGTGCCTGTATAGTGGTGTATAATACTGTGCCTGTATAGCGGTGTAGAACACTGTGCCTGTATAGCGGTGTAGAACACTGTGCCTGTATAGTGGTGTATAATACTGTGCCTGTATAGTGGTGTAGAACACTGTGCCTGTATAGTGGTGTATAATACTGTGCCTGTATAGCGGTGTAGAATACTGTGCCTGTATAGCGGTGTAGAACACTGTGTCTGTATAGCGGTGTAGAACACTGTGCCTGTATAGTGGTGTAGAACACTGTGCCTGTATAGCGGTGTAGAACACTGTGCCTTGCAGTAACACGCATAGGGAGTCTGCTGTGGTAGTGAAATAATACTGTGAGTCCTTATGACATGCAGATGACAGGCGTCGCTCTTAGAATCACTGCACACTTCACTTATTTGTGCAATCACGGGGTCAAACCTGACCAAATAACTCAAGTATGAACTCAGCCTTACAGGTCGATGTTAGCGCCAAGAAGACGCGCACTCCTTTTACACCGTCATCAGCTGATTCCACATAGATGTCTACAGAACCTGTTCTATTAAACGCTTATACAAGTAGAGCCCCCCGACAGAGTGGAGAGGGGGTCAGCAGTAAGTTTGTGTGGATGTCACTGATTATTTTGCCCTTCCTCTGATCAGTCAGAACAATAACCCCCAAAAAACGGATCCTGTCTGTGGAGCATCCGCCTTCACTCGATCAGCATTTGGTCAGTAATCCATCAGTATTGCTAATGCCCAAAAAAACAAGAGTGGATCCAAAACAGAGATGACACGTGAACTGAATACTTGCATGTCTTCGGTGTTTTGTACCCACTTCTGCTTTTGGCTACCAAATCATACAGGCCTTACAGCTTCTACAGACAGGATCCGTTGTGCGTCTAATTTTTTAGATCAGAATGATCATGATGTCAGCCAAACCAAAAAAGGCTAAAGAGTGGCCCAGTCATGAAGTGGGGAGGGTGGGAACAGCATGAGAAGTCCACAGAGTGGAACTATGACATAGTGGTGAGGTGGAAGGAGCATGAGGAGACCACAGAGTGTAACTATGACATAATGGTGAGGTGTAAGCAGCATGAGGAGACCACAGAGTGGCCCAATGACAGAATGTGGAGGTGGCAGCAGCATCAGGAGGCCACAGAGTTGCAAGGTGACAGATTGGGGAGGTGGGTGGCAATACCAGTACCTGCTGAAGATGGTAGATGAAAGAAGGAGCACTTGGCATCAGATGTGTGGCATCAGGCGAGTGGCAGAATCAGAATATTAGCTGAGGCAGGTAGCTAGAAGAAAACGGTCTCATTTGTCAAAGTGTTTGTGTGGCACCATGGATGATCTAGTCTGATGCAGGTTGGAAATCCAGGCTGATCCACGCCTGATTCATCTTGACAAAGGTCAGTCTCTCCACCTTTTGGGTGGACAGGTGAGTTCTCCTTGGGGTAACTATGGTCCCCGTCGCACTAAACACCCGCTCTGATGCCACACTACTGGCCGGGCAGGACAGCTTTTCCAGGGCAAACTCAGCCAGTTGCGTCCAGAAATAGGGATGAGCGAACCCGAACTGTATAGTTCGGGTTCGTACCGAATTTTGGGGTGTCCGTAACACGGACCCGAACCCGGACATTTTCGTAAAAGTCCGGGTTCGGGTTCGGTGTTCGTCGCTTTCTTGGCGCTTTTTGAAAGGCTGCAAAGCAGCCAATCAACAAGCGTCATACTACTTGCCCCAAGAGGCCATCACAGCCATGCCTACTATTGGTATGGCTGTGATTGGCCAGTGCAGCATGTGACCCAGCCTCTATTTAAGCTGGAGTCACATAGCGCCGCCCGTCACTCTGCTCTGATCAGCATAGGGAGAGGTTGCAGCTGCGACGTTAGGGCGAGATTAGGCAGTGATTAACTCCTCCAAAAGACTTCATTCAGAGATCGATCTGCAGCTGTGGATGATTGAACTGCTGCTATTGAATTGCTCACTGTTTTTAGGCTGCCCAGAGCGTTTTTCAGTCACTTTTTTCTGGGGTGATCGGCGGCCATTTTGTGTCTTGTGTTGCGCCAGCACAAGCTGCCACCAAGTGCATTTAACCCTCAATGGTGTGGTTGTTTTTTGGCTAAATCCTACATCAGGGTCAAGCTGTCACACCAAGTGCATTTAACCAGCAATAGTGTGGTTATTTTTTGGCCATATACTACATCAGGGGCAAGCTGAGCCTGTCACCAAGTGCATTTTACCCTCAATGGTGTGGTTGTTTTTTGGCTAAATCCTACATCAGGGTCAAGCTGTCACACCAAGTGCATTTAACCATCAATAGTCTGGTTATTTTTTGGCCATATACTACATCAGGGGCAAGCTGTCACCAAGTGCATTTAACCCTCAATGGTGAGGTTGTTTTTTTGGCTAAATCCTACATCAGGGTCAAGCTGTCACACCAAGTGCATTTAACCATCAATAGTCTAGTTATTTTTTGGCCATATACTACATCAGGGGCAAGCTGTCACCAAGTGCATTTAATCCTCAATGGTGTGGTTGTTTTTTGGCTAAATCCTACATCAGGGTCAAGCTGTCACACCAAGTGCATTTAACCATCAATAGTCTGGTTATTTTTTGGCCATATACTACATCAGGGGCAAGCTGAGCCTGTCACCAAGTGCATTTAACCCTCAATAGTGTGGTTGGTCAAGCTGTCACACCAAGTGCATTTAACCATCAATAGTGTGGTTATTTTTTGGTCATATCCAGTCTAATTCTGTCAGTAAACGTATACCTGTCACCCAGCGCCTAAATAATAGGCCTCAAATTTATATCCATCTAAATCTGTCGTTACTGCTGTGGCTGGTCAAGTTATTTAGTGTCTGTCAAATCACAGTTTTTGTTCTGGGTTGAAATACAATTCCCAATTTAGCAATTTCATAATTTAGTGGTTTCTGCTGTATCAGAGCTATTTTAAATCTATCCCTAAAAGGGTATATAAGATTCAAGGTGCACATAGGGTCATTCTGAATAACTTCACACACACGCTACTGTGCATATCCCAGTCTAATTCTGTCAGTAACCGTATACCTGTCACCCAGCGCCTAAATACTAGGCCTCAAATTTATATCCAGCTAAATCTGTCGTTACTGCTGTGCCTGTATTAGTGTAATACGGTACCTAAATAGATAGCCAGATAGTGTTAGGTGTCTGTAAAAAAAGGCCTGAATTTGAATTCAATACATTGGGCCAAATAATATTTTTCTTATTGTGGTGAACGGTAACAATGAGGAAAACATCTAGTAAGGGACGCGGACATGGTCATGGTGGTGTTAGTGGACCCTCTGGTGCTGGGAGAGGACGTGGCCGTTCTGCCACAGCCACACGTCCTAGTGTACCAACTACCTCAGGTCCCAGTAGCCGCCATAATTTACAGCGATATTTGGTGGGGCCCAATGCCGTTCTAAGGATGGTAAGGCCTGAGCAGGTACAGGCATTAGTCAATTGGGTGGCCGACAGTGGTTCCAGCACGTTCACATTATCTCCCACCCAGTCTTCTGCAGAAAGCGCACAGATGGCGCCTGAAAACCAACCCCATCAGTCTGTCACATCACCCCCATGCATATCAGGGAAACTGTCTCAGCCTCAAGTTATGCAGCAGTCTCTTATGCTGTTTGAAGACTCCGCTGGCAGGGTTTCCCAAGGGCATCCACCCAGCCCTTCCCCAGCGGTGGAAGACATAGAATGCACTGACGCACAACCACTTATGTTTCCTGATGATGAGGACATGGGAATACCACCTCAGCATGTCTCTGATGATGACGAAACAGGTGCCAACTGCTGCGTCTTTCTGCTGTGTGCAGACTGAACAGGAGGTCAGGGATCAAGACTGGGTGGAAGACGATACAGGGGACGATGAGGTCCTAGACCCCACATGGAATGAAGGTCGTGCCACTGACTTTCACAGTTCGGAGGAAGATGCAGTGGTGAGACCGAGCCAACAGCGTAGCAAAAGAGGGAGCAGTGGGCAAAAGCAGAACACCCGCCGCCAAGAGACTCCGCCTGCTACTGACTGCCGCCATCTGGGACCGAGCACCCCAAAGGCAGCTTCAAGGAGTTCCCTGGCATGGCACTTCTTCAAACAATGTGCTGACGACAAGACCCGAGTGGTTTGCACGCTGTGCCATCAGAGCCTGAAGCGAGGCATTAACGTTCTGAACCTTAGCACAACCTGCATGACCAGGCACCTGCATGCAAAGCATGAACTGCAGTGGAGTAAACACCTTAAAACCAAGGAAGTCACTCAGGCTCCCCCTGCTACCTCTTCTGCTGCTGCCGCCTCGGCCTCTTCCTCCGCCTCTGGAGGAACGTTGGCACCTGCCGCCCAGCAAACAGGGGATGTACCACCAACACCACCACCTCCGTCACCAAGCATCTCAACCATGTCACACGGCAGCGTTTAGCTCTCCATCTCACAAACATTTGAGAGAAAGCGTAAATTCCCACCTAGCCACCCTCGATCCCTGGCCCTGAATGCCAGCATTTCTAAACTACTGGCCTATGAAATGCTGTCATTTAGGCTGGTGGACACAGACAGCTTCAAACAGCTCATGTCGCTTGCTGTCCCACAGTAGCCGGCACTACTTCTCCAAGAGAGCCGTGCCTTCCTTGCACAACCAAGTATCCGATAAAATCAAGTGTGCACTGCGCAACGCCATCTGTGGCAAGGTCCACCTAACCACAGATACGTGGACCAGTAAGCACGGCCAGGGACGCTATATCTCCCTAACTGCACACTGGGTAAATGTAGTGGCAGCTGGGCCCCAGGCGGAGAGCTGTTTGGCGCACGTCGGTCCGCCGCCAAGGATCGCAGGGCAACATTTTTTGCCTCCTGTTGCCACCTCCTCCTACTCAGCTTCCTCCTCCTCTTCTTCCACCTACTCATCCAGTCAGCCACACACCTTCACCACCAACTTCAGCACAGCCCGGGGTAAACGTCAGCAGGCCATTCTGAAACTCATATGTTTGGGGGACAGGCCCCACACCGCACAGGAGTTGTGGCGGGGTATAGAACAACAGACCGACGAGTGGTTGCTGCCGGTGAGCCTCAAGCCCGGCCTGGTGGTGTGCGATAATGGGCGAAATCTCGTTGCAGCTCTGGGACTAGCCGGTTTGACGCACATCCCTTGCTTGGCGCATGTGCTGAATTTGGTGGTGCAGAAGTTCATTCACAACTACCCCGACATGTCAGAGCTGCTGCATAAAGTGCGGGCCGTCTGTTCGCGCTTCCGGCGTTCACATCCTGCCACTGCTCGCCTGTCTGCGCTACAGCGTAACTTCGGCCTTCCCGCTCACCGCCTCATATGCGACGTGCCCACCAGGTGGAACTCCACCTTGCACATGCTGGACAGACTGTGCGAGCAGCAGCAGGCCATAGTGGAGTTTCAGCTGCAGCACGCACGGGTCAGTCGCACTACAGAACAGCACCACTTCACCACCAATGACTGGGCCTCCATGCGAGACCTGTGTGCCCTGTTGCGCTGTTTCGAGTACTCCACCAACATGGCCAGTGGCGATCACGCCGTTATCAGCGTTACAATACCACTTCTATGTCTCTTTGAGAAAACACTTAGGGCGATGATGGAAGAGGAGGTGGCCGAGGAGGAGGAGGAAGAGGGGTCATTTTTAGCACTTTCAGGCCAGTCTCTTCGAAGTGACTCAGAGGGAGGTTTTTTGCAACAGCAGAGGCCAGGTACAAATGTGGCCAGCCAGGGCCCACTACTGGAGGACGAGGAGGAGGTGGAGGAGGATGAGGATGAAGCATGGTCCCAGCGGGGTGGCACCCAACGCAGCTCGGGCCCATCACTGGTGCGTGGCTGGGGGGAAAGGCAGGACGATGACGATACGCCTCCCACAGAGGACAGCTTGTCCTTACCTCTGGGCAGCCTGGCACACATGAGCGACTAAATGCTGCAGTGCCTGCGCAACGACAGCAGAGTTGCCCACATTTTAACGTGTGCGGACTACTAGGTTGCCACCCTGCTGGATCCACGGTACAAAGACAATGTGCCCACCTTACTTCCTGCACTGGAGCGTGATAGGAAGATGCGCGAGTACAAGCGCACGTTGGTAGACGCGCTACTGAGAGCATTCCCAGATGTCACAGGGGAACAAGTGGAAGCCCAAGGCCAAGGCAGAGGAGGAGCAAGAGGTCGCCAAGGCAGCTGTGTCACGGCCAGCTCCTCTGAGGGCAGGGTTTGCATGGCAGAGATGTGGAAAAGTTTTGATTCTCTTCTATGACATGAAGACTGATTCTCTGCTGACATGAAGCCAGATTCTCTGTTACGGGACCTCTCTCCTCTGCCTGGGTGCTGGGCCTAAATATATGCCAATGGACTGTTGCAATGGTGGCTGACGTGAAGCCTGATTCTCTGCTATGACATGCAGACTGATTCTCTGCTGACATGAAGCCAGATTCTCTGTTACGGGACCTCTCTCCTCTGCCTGGGTGCCTGGGCCTAAATATATGTCAATGGACTGTTGCAGTGGTGGCTGACATGAAGCCTGATTCTCTTCTATGACATGCAGACTGATTCTCTGCTGACATGAATCCAGATTCTCTGTTACGGGACCTCTCTCCTCTGCCTGGGTGCCTGGGCCTAAATATATGACAATGGACTGTTACAGTGGTGGCTGACGTGGAGCCTGATTCTCTGCTATGATATGCAGACTGATTCTCTGCTGACATGAAGCCAGATTCTCTGTTACGGGACCTCTCTCCTCTGCCTGGGTGCTGGGCCTAAATATATGACAATGGACTGTTACAGTGGTGGCTGACGTGAAGCCTGATTCTCTGCTATGACATGCAGACTGATTCTCTGCTGACATGAAGCCAGATTCTCTGTTACGGGACCTCTCTCCTCTGCCTGGGTGCCTGGGCCTAAATATATGACAATGGACTGTTGCAGTGGTGGCTGACGTGAAGCCTGATTCTCTGCTATGACATGCAGACTGATTCTCTGCTGACATGAAGCCAGATTCTCTGTTACGGGACCTCTCTCCTCTGCCTGGGTGCCTGGGCCTTAATATATGACAATGGACTGTTACAGTGGTGGGTGACGTGAAGCCAGATTCTCTGCTATGGGACCTCTCTCCAATTGATATTGGTTAATTATTTTATTTTTTTTTTTATTAATTTCCCTATCCACATTTGTTTGCAGGGGATTTACCTACATGTTGCTGCCTTTTGCAGCCCTCTAGCCCTTTCCTGGGCTGTTTTACAGCCTTTTTAGTGCCGAAATGTTCGGGTCCCCATTGACTTCAATGGGGTTCGGGTTCGGGACGAAGTTCGGATCGGGTTCGGATCCCGAACCCGAACATTTCCGGGAAGTTCGGCCGAACTTCTCGAACCCGAACATCCAGGTGTCCGCTCAACTCTATCCACAAATCCAGTTTGGCTGCCCAGTAGTCCAGCGGATCTTCATGGTCGGCTGGCAGGGTGCACTCCAAGTATGCCACCACCTGCTGGTTCAAGTCCTGCTCCAAGTCCTGCTTCACTAGGCGGGTGAAGAAAGCTGCTCATCAGAGACTGTAGACGGATGGAGCTGGTACTGCTCCTGTCACCCCACCCCTCTCCAGCAGCCATGGCAGTGGAACGTGAGCACAGAGGGCCCCCCCGGTCAGACCTGTGAGAGGATGGATGATGGCGCAGATAGGCAGCGGCCAACTGACTACATAGGATGTCTCTGTAGTAGTTCAGTTAGTTCAAGTTGCTGGTGTGGCTGGGCAGGAACCACATTTACCTAGTGGGCCGTAAAAGACATGTATTGTCTCTGACCGTAGTTACAGCAGCACACGCGCTGCCGTGCACTTTGGCAGACACCGACAGGCTCAAGGACTGGCCCACCTTCTGTTTTACATACGTGTGCAGGCTGGTACTGCCTTTTTGGCAAAGAAATGACCGCTTAGGACTCTCCACCTCGGCTCGGCACAAGCGATCAGTTCTCTGAAAGGTGCAGAGTCCACCACTTGGAAAGGGAGGGACTGCAGCACCAGCAACTTGGCCAGGAGCACATTCAGCTTCTGCTCCGTTGGATGAGTGCACGCATACTGTTATCTCTTGGCAATCGCTTTGGTGATCGATTGCTGATGGAATGACTGACTAGGAGGAGGAGCAGGAAAATCAGGACCAGCAGATGGTGGGAAGGACAGACAGCTCCCTTTGGCTGAGGTGGTGGAGCCTTGACTGCCAGAAAACGGGTGCATGCCACTGGAGGATGCAGCGGTTGCTGCAGCAGGCTGGACTACCACATCGGAGCCACGGTTCTCCCAGGCTACTTTATGATGATGCTGCCAATGTTGACGCAGGGCCATAGTGCCAACATGGGGGAGGTGTATCTGTGGATGACACTGAGGGGGGGGGGGTGTATCTGTGGATGACACTGAGGGGGGGTGTATCTGTGGATGACACTGAGGGGGAGGTGTATCTGTGGATGACACTGAGGGGGGTATATCTGTGGATGACACTTGGATGACACTGAGGGGGGTGTATCTGTGGATGACACTGAGGAGGGGGGTGTATCTTTGGATGACACTGGGGGGGTGTATCTGTGGATAACACGGGGGGGTGTATCTGTGGATGACACTGAGGGGGAGGGGGGTATCTGTGGATGACACTGAGGGGGAGTGTATCTGTGGATGACACTGAGGGGGGATATCTGTGGATGACACTGAGGGGGGATATCTGTGGATGACACTGAGGGGGGGTGTATCTGTGGATGACACTGAGGGGGGTATATCTGTGGATGAACACTGAGGGGGGTATATCTGTGGATCACACAGGGGGGATATCTGTGGGTGACACTGAGGGGGGTTATCTGTGGATGACACTGAGGGGGATCTGTGGATGACACTGAGGGGGGGATCTGTGGATGACACTGAGGGGGGATCTGTGGATGACACTGAGGGGGGATCTGTGGATGACACTGAGGGGGGGGGATCTGTGGATGACACCGAGGGGGGGGGGGAATCTGTGGATGACACCGAGGGGGGGGATCTGTGGATGACACTTAGGGGGGATCTGTGGATGACACTGAGGGGGGATCTGTGGATGACACTGGGGAGGGGATCTGTGGATGACACTGAGGGTGGGATCTGTGGATGACACTGAGGGGGGGATCTGTGGATGACACTGAGGGGGGTATATCTGTGGATGAACACTGAGGGGGGTATATCTGTGGATCACACAGGGGGGATATCTGTGGGTGACACTGAGGGGGGTTATCTGTGGATGACACTGAGGGGGGATCTGTGGATGACACTGAGGGGGGATCTGTGGATGACACTGAGGGGGGGATCTGTGGATGACACTGAGGGGGGGATCTGTGGATGACACTGAGGGGGGGATCTGTGGATGACACCGAGGGGGGGGGGGATCTGTGGATGACACCGAGGGGGGGGATCTGTGGATGACACTTAGGGGGGATCTGTGGATGACACTGGGGAGGGGATCTGTGGATGACACTGAGGGTGGGATCTGTGGATGACACTGAGGGGGGGATCTGTGGATGACACTGGGGAGGGGATCTGTGAATGACACTGAGGGTGGGATCTGTAGATGACACTGAGGGGGGATCTGTGGATGACACTGAGGGGGATCTAGGGAGGGGTGTGGGGATGTTGGGGTGGGAGGTCCGATAGGTATGTGGGGGTGGGAGATCCGGGAGGGGGGGGCCATATTTTTTTTTGCTATGGGGCACAGTCATTTCTAGCTACGCCCCTGATTGGTAAGATTGGGCGGGCACTGGAGCGATAAAACGCCCTGCTGTAGGAGAAGCCGGCAGGACATGAAAGGAGGAGGGGCCAGCTCCTGGTGGTGTCGGGCACACGGCGCAAGCATGGAGGTGGAGGATCTGAATGAAGCCTAAAGACCAGACATCAAGGTAGACGTGCAGAAGAAGGTGACAGCGCAGTATGTGATGTATACATGTGTGTAATGTATGTAGTGCAGTGTGTGATCAATACAGACTGCACTACATACATTACACACATGTATACATCACATGTCCCCTCACAGTAATAATGCCAAGATATGTGCCCTCTTCACAGTAGTAATGCTCACACATGCCCCCTCACAGTAGTTATGCCCAGATATGTGCCCCCTCACAGTAATAATGCCAAGATATGTGCCCTCTTCACAGTAGTAATGTTCACTTGTGCCCCCTCACAGTAGTTATGCCCTGATATGTGCCCCCTCACAATAGTTATGCCCAGATATGTGCCCCCTCACAGTAGTTATGCCAGATATGTGCCCACTTCACAGTAGTAATGCTCAAACATGCCCCCACACAGAAGTTATGCCCAGATATGTGCCTCCTCACAGTAGTTATGCCCAGATATGTGCCCTCTTCACAGTAGTTATGCCCTGATATGTGCCCTCCTCACAGTAGTTATGCCCTGATATGTGCCCCCTCACAGTAGTTATGCCCAGATATGTGCCCCATCACAGTAGTTATGCCAGATATGTTCCCACTACACAGTAGTAATGCTCACATATGCCCCCTCACATCGTTTGCATTTCTTTCTGGCAAAGCTACCTGGTTCCGGCCCGCAAAATTTATACCAAGTCTAGTGCGGCCCTTAGACAAAAAATGGTTAGGCACCACTGCTTTAGAACATATAACTGCACCGCACAAGGGCAAATAAGACATAGAAATATTCCCCTGTAATAAACCCTGTTAATGTCTGTATCAAACAGCACTTGCACCCCAAATAACAAGAGCGGTTTGCTGGAATTACAGAGCTGTATAATGGCAATTTGGGTCCGCAGTCAGTGCAGCAAGGTGTAATAGGATTGTTCGTACTACCCAGGCTGCAACCTCCCCAACTGAACCCTGTTCTACATAAATGCTGTGGATGATTATTCCCTATTCCCTACTCCTTGATTAATCTTTCCCAGAACTTTTAAATTGTTTTTTTTTAGCATAATTAAGTCTTTCCTCGCACTGTCCCTAGCGCCTGCTGACGTCTCTCCCTGCACTAAGTACACTGGAAAATGGCAGAATCCAAGATGGCTGAGGCTATTTACAGGGTTGTGACATCATAGTGCTGGCTGGCTGCTGATTGGCTGCATGCATGGTATTATGGGTGATCCCGCCTTCCCAGAGTTCCTTGCTCCATGTCCTCACATGTGCATCAGCCATTATAGGAAAAATGCGATTTGTTACCACGAAGCGCAGGGAAATTCGTAGCGAATTCCACTTTGTCAGCCTCGATTCGCTCATCTCTAGGTGCGACCATGATCAGGTCCGGTGGGGGAAGGGGGTCCGCTGCGCTCACATGTTACGTGGCCCAGCATTGTCACTGTATTTCATGCCGGGCCCCGTCAGAGCGCTCAACTCATCATATGCTCTCCAGGCCTCCAGCATGATGCCCTAGCGCTGCCCTACTAGAATTTTTTTTACAAATTAAGCAGGTGGGCGGCGCCTGACCATTTCTAGTAGGGCAGGGCCAGGGCCTCATGCTGGAGGCCTGGAGAGCATATGATGTAGGTGAGTTGAGCGCTCTGACGGGGGCTGGCATGAAGTACAGTGACAATGCCGGGCCCCGTAACATATAAGTGAAGACTGGGGGTAGTAGGAAACATTACTGGGGGCAGTGGGGGACATTACTGGGGGAAGTGGGGAACTTTACTAGGGGCAGTGGTGGACATTACTGGGGGAAGTGGGGGACATTACTGGGGGAAGTGGGGGACACTACTGTGGGAAGTGTGGAACATTACTGGGGGTAGTGGAAAACATTACTGGGGGCAGTGGGGGACATTACTGGGGGCAGTGGGGGACATTACTGGGGGAAGTGGGGGACATTACTGGGGGAAGTGGGGGACATTACTGGGGGCAGTGGGGGACACTACTAGGGGAAGTGGGGAACATTACTGGGGGCAGTTAGAGACATTACCTGGGGGCATTACTGGGGGATCAGGGACCAGGGGTCTAACTATCGCAGTCACAGAAGGTGCGAATGGGCACGGCATGGGGAAGGGGGGGCTGTGGCGAAACAAACCTCACCACTGGGTTTTGGAGGGGCCTGGTTGCCAGCCTCTTGCCCGAGGATTATGGCCCATACTAACTTTGAAGGAGAAGACAGACCGGCCGCACAGCTTAAATCTGTGGAACTGTTTTGGACAGAAAAGCCATGAGTACAGCCAGGCCCAAGAGACTTTTACGACTAATTCATGTTGGGATGTTAAATGTCTATGTGTATTGTAAAGGGTGGGACATTGTATACGTTAAGTAGTGAGGTCTGTTCCTTTGTCTCTCTGTGTGTATTGGCGATTGCCCTCTGTTCTGAGGGATAATTGAATTACAACTCAGACATTGTGTATTCTCCTGCCTGTGATGATTATGTTAACCATGGTGTACCATGATTATATCACAGGCAGAGGGGAGGATTCTGTGTGGGTTGTAGCCTTTGTGTTATTGGTAATTGTATTTTGTTGATTGCGTCTCAGACAATGCCAGTGTATTAGTTAATTGCGTCAAAGACAATGCTCATTGTATTTTGTTGATTGCGTTACAGACAGAGGGAAGGGGGTTTTGTGTACAATTGCTGGGAAGGTTTCAATACTGTAAATGCATGTGATTGGCTAAAATATAAACTGTCACAGTCTTCTACAAGGGCCCCAGGGGGAGTGTTCTTGCTAGGAGACCTGCATAAAAGGCTGAAAAATAACCAATTAAAGAGCTCCTGTTTTACCCTTCATCATGTTGAGGCTGGTGTTTGGGTAACTGATCAACACTGGGGGATTGCTATACGCTGAAGATTTGCTATACTCCCCTGGCTATAACTACTAGCTCTTGTAAGAGCTGTTCCTGCTCTCTGGATTTAGGAGAGGTTCACTCACTGGAGCCTGGAGCCTTGTCGTAGGTCCATGGTGGGTAGGAGACGGCGAGACCTCAACCAAGCTTTGGCGGTTCGTAGGGTCTGTGGCGGTTATGGTGTCAAGTGGAGTACTTGGAGTCCTTGGGAAGCGCTAGGAGCATCCATCGAAGGAGGTACACGGTCGATATGCCAGAAGATCCGTTACATTGGTGGCAAGCAGTGGGATGGCATCCTAGTGAGAGGAGAAGCAGCTCGGAGACACCGTTTGTGGATTTACAAAATTGAGGGCAACGTATCCGTACAGCGCCCCTGGCTACAGCAGGATGGAATCGGCTAGTCTTCGAACAGCGTTCCACTACGAGGAGGTGGATGACCCGGACTGGAGGGATGCAGTCTGGAAAGGCGTCTGGCACGAGGCCCTGGAATATGTACAGCGTCGGCGGGGCGAGTGTCTCCCCAGGGAGGAGCAGCAGTTGCGGATGCGAGTGGCCCGCGAATGCCCCTTCTGGGAGAGAAGCCCCTGGATGAGTGGGTGACAGAACTGGAGAGCCTGGTATGGAAGGAGCTTTGGCTAGACAACGCCTACAAGGCACTCTGGTGGTGTGTGATTCGGCACTCCACCTGGATGGCTGAGCACGACAGACCCGAGGGTGAGGATTATGATGGCCCTGGCCTGTTGTTTGAGGTCTTCGCAGAACCGGAATTCGGAGATGCATATCTATGAGTACAGGGATGCTATGCATGATTGGGCTACAGTGAGAGAGGTGAGACAAGACCTGGCATCTCTAGTGGCAAAGGAGTGGGAGCTGGAGCAGGACTACCAATACTTCTTCAGCTCAATTCGGTCCCAAGATACACTGCCAGAGAGCTGGGTGGCAGTCCCAGACCTACAACCCTAGAGCTGGGAAGACCCAACTGAAGTATCCCCTGCTTCAGTACCAGCTACAGAGGTAGGGGACCTCATAGACTGGTCCTGGGGGGAAACCCATATGGCAGGTGGAGATGGGACCAAGATCTCTCCACCGGCCCTACAGGGATGCTGGGCAGTCGGCCCAGATCCCCAACGGCAGCTGGAGTTTCAGGGAGTAAGGACAGTTGGTCCTGCTCCCCAGCGACAGTATGCTTTGCAGGAAGAGGAGAGCATCGTCTCCATTCCCCAGCGGCAGTGTACCTTGAAGGGAGAGGAGACAATCGGTCTCTCTCCCAACCACAGGGGGACAGCACCCCTAACTCCGATGGGGCAGATGGGACCAGCAGTCTCTGCACCAGGCCTACCGGGATGCTGGACGGCTGGTACGGATCCCCCACCAACCCTGCAGGAATGCCAGGAGGAGGAGGTAAGCGATCCCTCCTCTCCACAGCTGATCCGCAACAAGGTCTTGGGGCAGGATTCCCTGACCCCATCCCAGCGGAAGAGCTGGCATCTGGGCAGAGCGCAGTTGGCCTCCGCCCTCCTCTATCCTCTTCTCCAGAGGCTGACTCCACACAGGCTACCCCAGCGGAAGAGCTGGCATCTGGGAAAGAACGCAGTCGGCCTCTGCCCTCTCCTATCCTCTTGTCCAGAGGCTGACTCCCCACTGGCTACCCCAGCGGAAGAGCTGGCATCTGGGCAGAGCGCAGTCGGCCTCTGCCCACCAAGTACCTACAGTTCCAAGCTAGAGAACACCAATGAAGCAACGAGTAACAGATGCCCACTCAACAGCTGGGTATGTACAGAACAGAGCCAGGCCCCAAAATTCAACAGGTCCAGTATTTGGTTGTGGGTGGACTGCCAGACTAACTCAGGTACCGACCGGCGTGAGGTCAGGTATCTGGTTAGTCTTCCCTGGGAGGGGGAGATGTGTGGTGAAACCAACCTCGCCACTGGCTTTTGGAGGGGCCTGGTTGCCAGCCTCTTGCCCCAGGATTATGGCCCATACTAACTTTGAAGGAGAAGACAGACCGGCCGCACAGCTTAAATCTGTGGAACTGTTTTGGACAGAAAAGCCACGAGTACAGCCAGGCCCAAGAGACTTTTACAACTAATTTGTGCTATGTTGGGATGTTAAATGTCTATGTGTATTGTAAAGGGTGGGACATTGTATACGTTGAGTAGTGAGGTCTGTTCCATTGTCTCTCTGTGTGTATTGGCGATTGCCCTCTGTCCTGAGAGATAATTGAATTACAACTCGGTTGTCTCCAGGACAGAGGACATTGTGTATTCTCCTGAGGATTCTATGTGGGTTGTAGCCTTTGTGTTATTGGTAATTGTATTTTGTTGATTGCGTCTCAGACAATGCCAGTGTGTTAGTTATTTGCGTCTCAGACAATGCCAGTGTGTTAGTTAATTGTGTCAAAGACAATGCTCATTGTATTTTGTTGATTGCGTTATAGACAGAGGGAAGGGGGTTTTGTGTACAATTGCTGGGAAGGTTCTAATACTGTAAATGCATGTGATTGGCTAAAATATAAACTGTCACAGTCTTCTACAAGGGCCCCAGGGGGGAGTGTCCCTTGCTAGGAGACCTGCATAAAAGGCTGAAAAATAACCAATTAAAGAGCTCCTGTTTTACCCTTCATCGTGTTGAGGCTGGTGTTTGGGTAACTGATCAACACTGGGGGATTGCTATACGCTGAAGATTTGCTATACTCCCCTGGCTATAACTACTAGCTCTTGTAAGAGCTGTTCCTGCTCTCTGGATTTAGGAGAGGTTCACCCACTGGAGCCTGGAGCCTTGTCGTAGGTCCAGGGTGGGTAGGAGATGGTGAGACCTCAACCAAACTTTGTCGGTTCCGGGGTTTGTGGCGGTTATGGTGTCAAGTGGAGTGCTTGGAGTCCTCGGGAAGCACTAGGAGCATCCATTGACAGAGGTACCTGGTCGAGGTGCTAGGAGATCCGTTACAGGGGCCTTGAGCCAAAGTTCCCCTGGGACCCATAACACTCTAATTACGCCACTGGGTAAGAGGTCTTCTTTAAGCTACACGATATGCTTCTCCACTCACCACCAAAGCTACATGCAAAATTCAGATCATTTCCTGATTACAAATATTAATATTCGGCTACATTACATATGAGTCTCCACTGCCAACCAAAGCTACATCAAAATTCGGGTAATTTCCTGGTAAAAAATACTGATATTCAGGTTGTGGAGGTGCAAAGCTGGGTCAGGACCAAATATGGAATTATCAGCAGCGCCGGTGGACTTTCAGAGATGACAACCAGAAAACGACCAGAGGAAGAAGAAGCAGAGACAGTGCCGGAGTGATGATGTCATCAGGTAGTTTTGGTTACTGTAGATGCGGCCATTGTGGGGTGGAGGAGAGGTCAGGGACAGATTGCGCTCATTATTGTCCTGTGATGACATCAGACAACTCTCCTTAAAAGAAAAAAAAGAGCAGAGGCCCCATTAAAGGGAATATAAATATTATTTCATTATTAATATACCTTTAAAACAATTATTACATGATAACATTTATAACATCTTCACAACCAGGGGCAGATTGGCCATAGAGCTTACAGGGAAGTTTCTAGGTGGGCCGATGCCCAGGGGGCCGCCTGAGCCCTCCTCACGGCCGGACAGTGGAAGTTTTTAGGAATGTATTTTGTGCTGCTGGGGACAGTATTGTGTGATGGACTGTGGTATTTAGCTCTGTTGGGGTGGTATAATGTGCCTCAATATGGTATTGCTGGCCGTGCCATTAATTTGGGCCCAACTACAAAACGGGGCCACTTTTAGTATTTTTTCTAGGGCTACTTTAAGTTCCCAGTCCGCCCCTGTTTGCAACATTTCCAGATAAATCTAAAATCTTGAAATCTTGTCCTTTTCACACCGGCTTCTAGAGCAGACACAATAGGCTGATGATTCTACTGTGTAGACTGGGACATGATGAGAGGAATCTCGTGTAAGAATAAGACTCTGTATGCAGCCCTCCTGTCACTCTCTGGTCTTTGGGGGAGAGGACATACTCCATCACATGCTGGAGATAGTAATAATGACAGCCATTCATTGCAGCTGCCATAAAGCACATATTCCTAATCCTCTTCCACAGACTGAAATCTCAGGAATGCCTCCAGGTTTACATACATGACTATGTTACAGATGAGACACCCCACTATGGAGAGAGGAGCCTCAGCCCAAAACTCTCTCTAGACGTCTAATGAAGACAAGGAATTTCCAGCCTCCACATCTCAGCTCTTCGGGTGATACATTTCCAGCCGAAAATTATGTTTATGAAAATAAATAAGTGAATCATCAGTAAAATGTGTCTGTATAATTAACCCTGCGTTCTCAGCCCATCAGAGCAGAGTGTTTTCCAGTTTCTGTGACCTCAGTACAAGCAAAGTCATATTATCTAGAACTCAGGCTTGCTTCTGTAGGGAAGCAATATAGTAGTGGGCCCCCCAAGGACCTCCAGTTAGATGTGGAGGACCTAGCTCATTTGTGCAGTACATGGGCAGTTCATAGATTATAATAGGCTGCTGTCCCAACAATAACTGCTGATCACCAGAGGGTCCCAGCTCCAAGACCCTCTTTGGGAGAAGCATCCATTACATATCAGAGTTCTATCAGTATTATATGTGACAGATGAATACAACCCTCCCCCATTTAAGTCCTACATAAAAAGAGAAACGGGAATCAAGGAACCCCCACTTTTGGAGATTGAAAGCAGACACTAGACTGGTGAGGGTCCGACCAAGGGCAATGCCCCTATGTAGAATTTATCACCAATCAGTAATGAATATCTCTTAATATCGTTCAATGTTTAATTGAAAACATGTCGTGAACTTTAGATTTTCTGAAAAGCTGATTGTTACCTAGATCTATTTTAATTGCGCTGTAAACATTAGCTGCAATGGATGATTACATTGTATCTGTTGTATCTCTCCATGAATCTCTCATTAAGGCAATGAGGAGGTTTCCACAATATCAATTATAGGTCAAAACTCTTTGTTTCCCATATAGACAGTGCAGAGAGAGAGAGTGCAGAGAGAGAGAGAGAGAGTGCAGAGAGAGAGAGTGCAGAGAGAGAGAGTGCAGAGAGAGCAGGTGCAACCAGAGCGTCTCCGAGATGAATGCCCCTCAGTCACATAAGAAATCATCAGTGTCGTATGGTAGAGGAGGCTCCTGCACATAGTACATCAGGATCAATAATAAGGGAAAGACTGTAGACAATAGTGAGTGCAGCTCTGGAGTATAATACAGGATGTAACTCAGGATCAGTACAGGATAAGTAATGTATGCACACAGTGACTGCACCAGCAGAATAGTGAGTGCAGCTCTGGAGTATAATACAGGATGTAACTCAGGATCAGTACAGGATAAGTAATGTATGTACACAGTGACTGCACCAGCAGAATAGTGAGTGCAGCTCTGGAGTATAATACAGGATGTAACTCAGGATCAGTACAGGATAAGTAATGTACAGTCGTGGCCAAAAGTTTTGAAAATTACATAAATATTGGAAATTGAAAAAGTTGCTGCTTAAGTTTTTATAATGGCAATTTGCATATACTCCAGAATGTTATGAAGAGTGATCAGATGAATTGCATAGTCCTTCTTTGCCATGAAAATTAACTTAATCCCCAAAAAACCTTTCCACTGCATTTCATTGCTGTCATTAAAGGACCTGCTGAGATCATTTCAGTAATCGTCTTGTTAACTCAGGTGAGAATGTTGACGAGCACAAGGCTGGAGATCATTATGTCAGGCTGATTGGGGTAAAATGGCAGACTTGACCTGTTAAAAGGAGGGTGATGCTTGAAATCATTGTTCTTCCATTGTTAACCATGGTGACCTGCAAAGAAACGCGTGCAGCCATCATTGCGCAGCATAAAAATGGCTTCACAGGCAAGGATATTGTGGCTACTAAGATTGCACCTCAATCAACAATTTATAGGATCATCAAGAACTTCAAGGAAAGAGGTTCAATTCTTGTTAAGAAGGCTTCAGGGCGTCCAAGAAAGTCCAGCAAGCGCCAGGATCATCTCCTAAAGAGGATTCAGCTGCGGGATCGGAGTGCCACCAGTGCAGAGCTTGCTCAGGAATGGCAGCAGGCAGGTGTGAGCGCATCTGCACGCACAGTGAGGCCAAGACTTCTGGAAGATGGCCTGGTGTCAAGAAGGGCAGCAAAGAAGCCACTTCTCTCCCAAAAAAAACATCAGGGACAGATTGATCTTCTGCAGAAAATATGGTGAATGGACTGCTGAGGACTGGGGCAAAGTCATATTCTCCGATGAAGCCTCTTTATTTCGATTGTTTGGGGCATCAGGAAAAAGGCTTGTCCGGAGAAGAAAAGGTGAGCGCTACCATCAGTCCTGTGTCATGCCAACAGTAAAGCATCCTGAGACCATTCATGTGGGGGGTGGCTTCTCATCCAAGGGAGTGGGCTCACTCACAATTTTGCCCAAAAACACAGCCATGAATAAAGAATGGGACCAAAACACCCTCCAACAGCAACTTCTTCCAACAATCCAACCACAGTTTGGTGAAGAACAATGCATTTTCCAGCACGATGGAGCACCGTGCTATAAGGCAAAAGTGATAACTAAGTGACTCAGGGACCAAAACGCTGACATTTTGGGTCCATGGCCTGGAAACTCCCCAGATCTTAATCCCATTGAGAACTTGTGGTCAATCATCAAGAGGCGGGTGGACAAACAAAAACCCACTAATTCTGACAAACTCCAAGAAGTGATTATGAAAGAATGGGTTGCTATCAGTCTGGAATTGCCCAGAAGTTGATTGAGAGCATGCGCAGTCGGATTGCAGAGGTCCTGAAAAAGAAGGGCCAACACTGCAAATACTGACTCTTTGCATAAATGTCATGTAATTGTCGATAAAAGCCTCTGAAACGTATGAAGTGCGTGTAATTATATTTCACTACATCACAGAAACAACTGAAACAAAGATCTAAAAGCAGTTTAGCAGCAAACTTTGTGAAAACTAATATTTGTGTCATTCTCAAAACTTTTGGCCACGACTGTATGTACACAGTGACTGCATCGGCAGAATAGTGAGTGCAGCTCTGGAGTATAATGCAGGATTTGACTCAGGATCAGTACACGATAAGTAAAATTATGTAAGAATTTACATGTATTTAAGTAAGCTGCATTAAAGAGATTATTTGAGACAAAAAATGGTCCACTCACACTAAATCTACTTACCTGGCTCCCCGCGCCACTCCTGGTACCCGCATCGCTGCTGCTTCTCCCCGTGCGCAGATGAAAATATCCGGTGTCAGGGGGGATACAGCCAAAGACAGGCGGGGACGGGGACATGCCTCCCTAGCAATGCTATATGTTCATACAGTGCTTTACAAAAGTATTCACCCCCCTTGACTTTTTTTATATTTTGTTACATTACAGCCTTAAGTTCAATGTTTTGTTAATCTGAATTCTATGTGATGGATCAGAACACAATAGCCTAAGTTGGTGAAGTGAAATGAGAAAAATATATAAATAAAACTATTGTTTAGAAATAGAAAACAGAAAATTGTTATGTGCGTATGTATTCACCCCCTTTGTAAGGAAGCCCATAAAAAGCTCTGGTGCAACCAATTACCTTCAGAAGTCACATAATTAGTGAGATGATGTCACCTGTGTGCAATCTAAGATGGATGGTGCTAAATACAGGGATATTCTTGAGCAGAACCTGCCCCACTCTGTGCGTGATCTGAGGCCAGGACGGAGGCTCATCTTCCAGCAGGACAATGACCCCAAACACACGGCTGCAGCAATACTTGAGGGGTTTAAGGGGAAACATGTAAATGTGTTGGAATGGCCGAGTCACAGCCCAGATCTCAGTCCAATAGAAGATCTGTGGTCAGACGTAAAGATTGCTGTTCACAAGTGCAAACATCCGACCTGAAGGAGCCGGAGCCGTTCTGCAAGGAGGAACGGGCAAAAATCCCAGTGGTGAGATGTGGCGACTGCTCATAGAGACTTATCCAAAGGGACTTGGAGCTGTGATTGCCGCAAAAGGGGCCTCTACAAAGTACTGACTTTAGGGGGGTGAATAGTTCTGCACATTGACCTTTTCTGTTATTTTGTCCAATTTGTTGTTTGCTTCACAATAAATAACAAACTTCTTCACAGTTGTCGGCAGGTTCTGTAAATTACATGATGCAAATCCTCAAACAATCCATGTTAATTCCAGGACATAAGGCAACAAAATACGGAAAAAAAAAGTCAAGGGGGGGTGAATACTTTTGCAAGGCACTGTATGTCTTTATGGGTAGACATACCATTTAGAGGTTCATATTGATAGCAATAAAATGACCTGATTGTAAGTTAAGCCTATGTACACATTCAGCTCTGCTACATCTGTAGCAAAGGTTCCAGAATATTTCATGGGAGAGCACAAAGGTGCAGTAAATTAAAGCTGATAGTTGCTCTCTTTATACTCCTGAGGATGAAATACTGTACATATGAAATACCGCCACACCGCCCCTGCCATATTGTATATATGGCCTCATAAATGTGTAACCAACCCATTGGGAGTATCACATACCCACGGTGCAGACATACTGTTATCTATAGACCAATGCTGGAGAATTGGCTCACATGTCTCTACAATAATGCATGTCACCCCGGGGAGACATAAAATAGGGATTATGAGAAAATGACTCTACACCAACGAGGAATAAATACTACTAGATGATAAAATCCTTCTTAATGCCAAAAGGCTGCATTGATGGCCGTGGACGCAGTGTCACCCGGGGTTCTCTGACCCAGACACAGCATATTTCATTTCAAGCCTAGAAAATTTAAAGTACAACTCCACCTGCACAAGCATCCATCAGTCAAAGGGTTAACAGAGACAGCGTTTTCCATGTTCCCTAGAGTTACAATATTTCTGGGGAAAAATACGTAATCTACATAAAAGTGAAGTCACTTAGTAAATAAAGGACACGAGTATTGCAGATGTGTTAGATGTGACATATCCATCGCCCACATTTACCCGGCCCTAGAACCCACTGAAACACTGCTCTGGCCACTGTGAATCGAAGGTGCAGATGGTAGGGTTGGTCCTATCTCCCTTCTTCATGAATGAAGTTAAGCTATGCAGTGCTTCACCTCTCCTGATGCACTCTGGCATACTGTATTATTATTGAGGCCTGCAGTCACCACCAGGGGGAGCTCAGGAGCTTACTGCATTCATAATTAGGCCTGCAGTCACCACCAGGGGGAGCTCAGGAGCTTACTGCATTCATAATTAGGCCTGCAGTCACCACTAGGGGGAACTCAGGAGCTTCCTGCATTCATAATTAGGCCTGCAGTCACCACTAGGGGGAGCTCAGGAGCTTACTGCATTAATAATTAGGCCTGCAGTCACCACTAGGGGGAGCTCAGGAGCTTACTGCATTCATAATTAGGCCTGCAGTCACCACTAGGGGGAGCTCAGGAGCTTCCTGCATTCATAATTAGGCCTGCAGTCACCACTAGGGGGAGCTCAGGAGCTTACTGCATTAATAATTAGGCCTGCAGTCACCACTAGGGGGAGCTCAGGAGCTTCCTGCATTCATAATTAGGCCTGAAGTCACCACTAGGGGGAGCTCAGGAGCTTACTGCATTCATAATTAGGCCTGCAGTCACCACCAGGGGGAGCTCAGGTGCTTACTGCATTAATAATTAGGCCTGCAGTCACCACTAGGGGGAGCTCAGGAGCTTACTGCATTCATAATTAGGCCTGCAGTCACCACTAGGGGGAGCTCAGGAGCTTACTGCATTCATAATTAGGCCTTCAGTCACCAGTAGGGGGAGCTCAGGAGCTTACTGCATTAATAATTAGGCCTGCAGTCACCACTAGGGGGAGCTCAGGAGCTTCCTGCATTCATAATTAGGCCTGCAGTCACCACTAGGGGGAGCTCAGGAGCTTACTGCATTAATAATTAGGCCTTCAGTCACCAGTAGGGGGAGCTCAGGAGCTTACTGCATTAATAATTAGGCCTGCAGTCACCACTAGGGGGAGCTCAGGAGCTTCCTGCATTCATAATTAGGCCTGCAATCACCACTAGGGGGAGCTCAGGAGCTTCCTGCATTGATGATTAGGCCTGCAGTCACCACTAGGGGGAGCTCAGGAGCTTACTGCATTAATAATTTGGCTTGCAGTCACCACTAGGGGGAGCTCAGCAGCTTACTGCATACTGTGTTATTATTGAGGTCTGCAGTCACCACTAGGGGGGAGCTCAGGAGCCTACTGCATACTGTGTTATTATTGAGGCCTGCAGCCAGTACTAGGGGGGATCTCAGGAGCTTACTGAATACTGTGTTATTATTGAGGCCTGCACTCACCACTAGGGGGAGCTCAAGAGCTTACTGCATACTGTGTTATTATTGAGGCCTGCAGTCACCACTAGGGGGATCTCAGGAGCTTACTGAATACAGTGTTATTATTGAGGCCTGCAGTCACCACTAGGGGGAGTTCAGGAGCTTACTGCATTAATATTTAGGCCTGCAGTCACCACTAGGGGGAGCTCAGGAGATTACTGCATTAATAATTAGGCCTGCAGTTACCACTAGGGGGAGCTCAGAAACGTACTGCATTATTAATTTGGTCTGCAGTTACTACTAGGGGGAGCTCAGGAGCTTACTGCATTAATAATTAGGCCTGCAGTCACCACTAGGGGGAGCTCAGGAGCCTACCGCATTAATAATTATGCCTGCAGTCACTAGTGGGGGATGCTCAGGAGCTTACTCTATACAGTGCAATTGTTGAGGCCTGAATCCTGCTGCTGAGCCCCTCCTAGTGATCACTGCATGACCCATGTAAACAGTAATCTCACCAGCTCCCCTTAGTGGTGAGTTCAGGCCTCAATAAAAATACTGTGTGCATGAAACTCCTGAGCTCCCCAGTAGTTGCTGAAAGCCTTAACAATAACACAGTACGCTCCAGAGGTCCCCCTAGTGGTGGCTGCTGGCCTCAATAATACCACTGTACACATTAAAGAGGTTATCTGAGTGATGTGGGCCCTCAAGCCCTCCCTCATGGATATTTGTGGGTGTGAATAAACTGGCCTTCCCCTGCGCTGCACAACCTAGCCTAGCATACAAACACAGTCACATGGTCATCTCCTAGCTCACACGGGCAGAAGATCTTCCTGTCACATTGCAGATATATCACATGCTGCACTACATACATCACACACATATAGAAGTACAAGTCAGGGTTAGGTTATAAAAAATACCCAAATCTTTGATGATCCCCAGGAGCTCCATCAAATCTATCATAACCAGATGGAAAGAACGGGGCACAACAGCAAACCTGCCAAGAGAAGGCCGCCACCAAAACAGGGCAAGGAGGGCATTAATCAGAGAGGCAGCACAGAGACCTAAGGTAACCCTGGAGGAGCTGCAGAGTTCCACAGCAGAGACTGGAGGATCTGTACAGAGGACAACAATAAGCCGTACCCTCCATAGAGTTGGGCTTTATGGCAGAGTGTCCAGAAGAAAGCCATTACTTTCAGCTAAAAACAATAAGGCTCGTTGTGAGTTTGCGAAAAGGCCTGTAAGAGACTCCCAAAATGTACGGAGGAAGGTGCTCTGGTCTGAAGAGACCATCAAAGAGAACGCTATGTCTGGAGCAAACCCAACATATCATCACCCAAAGAACACCCTCCCCACAGTGAGACCTGGTGGTGGCAGCATTATACTGGGGGATGGGACTGGGGAACTGGTCAGAGTGGAGGGAAAGATGGATGGTGCTAAATACAGGGATATTCTTCAGCAGAACCTGTCCCACTCTGTGTGTGATCTGAGGCTAGGACGGAGGCTCACCTTCCAGCAGGACAATGACCCCAAACACACGGCTAAAGCAACACTTGAGGGGTTTAAGGGGAAACATGTAAATGTGTTGGAATGGCCGAGTCACAGCCCAGATCTCAGTCCAATAGAAGATCTGTGGTCAGACATAAAGATTGCTGTTCACAAGTGCAAACATCCGACCTGAAGGAGATGGAGCAGTTCTGCAAGGAGGAACGGGCAACAATCCCAGCGGTCAGATGTGGCGACTGCTCATAGAGACTTATCCAGAACGACTTGGAGTTGTGATTGCCGCAAAAGGGGCCTCTACAAAGTATTGACTTCAGGGGGTGAATAGTTCTGCACATTGACTTTGACTTAATAGGATGTAAGATTACTTCAGTCAGCTGCCCAACCAACCAACCCAACTACCCTCTCCTCCCAAGAAACACTCAAAAGCCAACTTCTTGGTATAAATGGCCGTAGCAGCCCGTTTATTAGACAAATAAATAACTTCTTCAACTTTTCTTTTAATGATCACAATCATAAACACATAAACACATAAATCAAATTACAATAAATTCAAACACATTGAGAAAGGATCCTAGAAGGCAACCCAAGCAAGCTGCGCTCTTCACTCCCCATCTCCACTTGATTTCCACCTTACCCTTGGCCGCAGTCACCGACCCAAAGGTACCAAATCCTCCAAATTATATCTCCATCCACCCCTGTAGGCATTTTAGCCCAAACAGGAGCCCCAGCCATCAGCTTACCGAACCACATGAGATGCACGCTCCAACGTGTCATGCACCTCTTAAACATTGTATTGCCTTCCCTCTATTAACCGGCCCCACTACACCACCCTGTCCACCGCTGGAAACCTAATGACCAAACCAAGGGCGGGAGGGTGGGTAACTCACCGCAATGCCCCGGACACTGGTATAGATCCCACCCCCGCCCCAGATAATATACAGCCCGCGAATTTCAAACTCCACCTACTAATTTTAACCCTGCGGACACCTCAACCTGTAATTGTGAGGCACCAAAATACGAAAAAAGTCAAGGGGGTGAATACTTTTGGAAGGCACTGTATGTATATATATTTATATCTATTTGTCATCTAGAGGCGTAGCTAGAACTGACTGGGCCCCACAGCAAATTTTGTACGCCCCCCCCCCCCCCCCCCCCCACACACACACACACACACACACACTTACACACTTCTTCACAAACCCCTCTCATACGGCTATTTTGTGACTTTTTATTTACTTTCCTCTCATTTTTAGCACAACTGTATTTTTTTTTTTTATCATTTCCAGTTGCTGATGACGGAGTTTATATTCAACTCAACCCCTTTAAAACCTGCGCTGCAATTGTAATAGACCCGTCTGATTTACCTTTACATATCCACAAGTATTTTAGCCTCTGTACCTCTCCACGTACATGGACGCAGTCATACTCGCACTCTCCACGTACATGGACGCAGTCATACTCGCACTCTCCGCGTACATTGACGCAGTCATACTCGCACTCTCCACGTACATAGACGCAGTCATACTCGCACTCTCCACGTACATGGATGCAGTCATACACGCACTCTCCACGTACATGGACGCAGTCATACACGCACTCTCCACGTACATGGACACAGTCATACACGCACTCTCCACGTACATGGACACAGTCATACACGCACTCTCCACGTACATGGACACAGTCATGGACGCAGTCATACACGCACTCTCCACGTACATGGACACAGTCATACACGCACTCTCCACGTACATGGACACAGTCATGGACGCAGTCATACACGCACTCTATACGTACATGGACGCAGTCATACACGCACTCTCCAATTAAATGGACATACTCATACACCCATCCACCACATACATGGATGCACTCATACATGCGCTCACCATATACATAGATGCACTTATACACACACTCTCCACATACATGAACGCACAATACACCTATATAGACACCCAGCTTTCCTGCTGTGCCTCTCCCCCATACTCTAATGCCTCTGCACTTGTGCCATGCAGGATAGCAGGGAAGCTGGATGACATCTCATGAGGCAATGTCACCCAGCTTTCCTACTGTCCTGCAGGTCACATGTGCACAGTCTGGGAAAGCTGAATATAACCGCAGTTCCCCTCCTGCCACTCACATCACTGGCGCAGTTGTCGCAATCCAACTGATGTTCAGCACGCTGGGCAGGGAAGGTTCAGGCTGCAGGAATCGCATGTAGGAAAGGGGCGGGGATATGCTAGCTCCACCTACATTGGAGCGTCCTGATGCTGGTCACTGTCCATCATCAGAACTGAGGAGGCGGAGCAATGTCACTGATGTCAGGTCAGAGGTGCAGGACTCTGGACCTGGTGCAGGAGAAGTCAGCTGCTCTGACAGGGGCAGAAGCCTGATTCTCTGCTATGACATGCAGACTGATTCTCTGCTGACATGAAGCCAGATTCTGTGTTACGGGACCTCTCTCCTCTGCCTGGGTGCCTGGGCCTAAATATATGACAATGGACTGTTGCAGTGGTGGCTGACGTGAAGCCTGATTCTCTTCTATGACATGCAGACTGATTCTCTGCTGACATGAATCCAGATTCTCTGTTACGGGACCTTTCTCCTCTGCCTGGGTGCCTGGGCCTAAATATCTGACAATGGACTGTTGCAGTGGTGGCTGACGTGAAGCCTGATTCTCTGCTATGACATGCAGACTGATTCTCTGCTGACATGAAGCCAGATTCTCTGTTACGGGACCTCTCTCCTCTGCCTGGGTGCCTGGGCCTAAATATATGACAATGGACTGTTACAGTGGTGGCTGACGTGAAGCCTGAGTCTCTGCTATAACATGCAGACTGATTCTCTGCTGACATGAAGCCAGATTCTCTGTTACGGGACCTCTCTCCTCTGCCTGGGTGCCTGGGCCTAAATATATGACAATGGACTGTTGCAGTGGTGGCTGACGTGAAGCCTGATTCTCTTCTATGACATGCAGACTGATTCTCTGCTGACATGAATCCAGATTCTCTGTTACGGGACCTCTCTCCTCTGCCTGGGTGCGTGGTCCTAAATATATGACAATGGACTGTTGCAGTGGTGGCTGACGTGAAGCCTGATTCTCTGCTATGACATGCAGACTGATTCTCTGCTGACATGAAGCCAGATTCTCTGTTACGGGACCTCTCTCCTCTGCCTGGGTGCTGGGCCTAAATATATGACAATGGACTGTTGCAGTGGTGGCTGACGTGAAGCCTGATTCTCTGCTATGATATGAAGACTGATTCTCTGCTGACATGAAGCCAGATTCTCTGTTACGGGACCTCTCTCCTCTGCCTGGGTGCCTGGGCCTTAATATATGACAATGGACTGTTACAGTGGTGGGTGACGTGAAGCCAGATTCTCTGCTATGGGACCTCTCTCCAATTGATATTGGTTAATTTTTATTTTTTTTTATTTTTATTTTTATTAATTTCGCTATCCACATTTGTTTGCAGGGGATTTACCTACATGTTGCTGCCTTTTGCAGCCCTCTAGCCCTTTCCTGGGCTGTTTTACAGCCTTTTTAGTGCCGAAATGTTCGGGTCCCCATTGACTTCAATGGGGTTCGGGTTCGGGACGAAGTTCGGATCGGGTTCGGATCCCGAACCCGAACATTTCCGGGAAGTTCGGCCGAACTTCTCTAACCCGAACATCCAGGTGTCCGCTCAACTCTATCCACAAATCCAGTTTGGCTGCCCAGTAGTCCAGCGGCTCTTCATGGTCGGCTGGCAGGGTGCACTCCAAGTATGCCACCACCTGCTGGTTCAAGTCCTGCTCCAAGTCCTGCTTCACTAGGCGGGTGAAGAAAGCTGCTCATCAGAGACTGTAGACGGATGGAGCTGGTACTGCTCCTGTCACCCCACCCCTCTCCAGCAGCCATGGCAGTGGAACGTGAGCACAGAGGGCCCCCCCGGTCAGACCTGTGAGAGGATGGATGATGGCGCAGATAGGCAGCGGCCAACTGACTACATAGGATGTCTCTGTAGTAGTTCAGTTAGTTCAAGTTGCTGGTGTGGCTGGGCAGGAACCACATTTACCTAGTGGGCCTTAAAAGACATGTATTGTCTCTGACCGTAGTTACAGCTGCACACGCGCTGCCGTGCACTTTGGCAGACACCGACAGGCTCAAGGACTGGCCCACCTTCTGTTTTACATACGTGTGCAAGCTGGTACTGCCTTTTTGGCAAAGAAATGACAGCTTAGGACTCTCCACCTCGGCTCGGCACAAGCCATCAGTTCTCTGAAAGGTGCAGAGTCCACCACTTGGAAAGGGAGGGACTGCAGCACCAGCAACTTGGCCAGGAGCACATTCAGCTTCTGCTCCGTTGGATGAGTGCACGCATACTGTTATCTCTTGGCAATCGCTTTGGTGATCGATTGCTGATGGAATGACTGACTAGGAGGAGGAGCAGGAACATCAGGACCAGCAGATGGTGGGAAGGACAGACAGCTCCCTTTGGCTGAGGTGGTGGAGCCTTGACTGCCAGAAAACGGGTGCATGCCACTTGAGGATGCAGCGGTTGCTGCGGCAGGCTGGACCACCACATCGGAGCCACGGTTCTCCCAGGCTACTTTATGATGATGCTGCCAATGTTGACGCAGGGCCATAGTGCCAACATTGGCACCCTGTCCACGCTTCACCCTCTGCCCAGAGACTCTACATACGACCACGTTCTCCTCCTCTGGAGGCTTAAAAACTACACTACACACTGAGTGACTGCTACCGCCGCTGCCTCCTTGTGCCCCTGCACCGCTACTTCCCGGGCAGGTAGGCTCCCGTACCACTGAACGGCAATTAGGCCCTAATTTTTTTATATTATTACACAAAAGGCTTTTCAACAGATAAGTGCAACAATGAAAGGCGAATATATTTGTATTTCACCAGTAATACACGGCAAACTGGGCTGTAAAATATCTCACTGCAACGCTGAGCGGCAAAGATTTTTTCCCCCACTAATGCATGGAACAAAGGGCTTTAAAACCTATTACTGCACCGCTGAGCGGCAAATATATTTTACGTTTGCCACTAACCCACAACAAATAGGGCTGTAATTTTCTCACTTCACCGCACAACGGCTAATAAGCCCTTTTTTCACACTAATACAAGCCAAAAAATGCTTTAGAACAGTGATGCCCAACCTACGGCCCGCGGGCGCGAAGCCGTGTTATGCGGCCCGCACAGTGACCGGACTTTATCAGCGCAGGGAGCGCTGCGAACGGCACAGGCAGCAATGCGATGCTGCCTGTGCCTGCAATCTCCCCGCCCAGCGCCGCCTCATAGCTAATTTATTCACTGCACTTGCCTTGCCTCTGTGAAATTGAAGAGAAGCGCCGTAATCTCGCACAGGCACACTGGCAGAGGCATTGAAGTGCGCAAGCACCGTCTTCCTGGCCTCTGCCCGTGCGCCTGTGCGAGATTACGGCGCTTCTCTTCAATTTCACAGAGGCAAGGCAAGTGCAGTGAATAAATTAGCTAGGAAGCGGCTCTGGGTGGGGTGGGGGGGATATCTGTGGATGACACTGAGGGGGGGGATATCTGTGGATGACACTGAGGGGGGATATCTGTGGATGACACTGAGGGGGATGACACTGAGGGGGGGTTATCTGTGGATGACAGTGAGGGGGGGGGGGTTATCTGTGGATGACACTGAGGGGGTTATCTGTGGATGACACTGAGGGGGAGGTGTATCTGTGGATGACACTGAGGGGGGGGGGGGTGTATCTGTGGATGACACTGAGGGAGAGGTGTATCCAGGGGCGTAGCTATAGGGGGTGCAGAGGTAGCAGTCGCTACCGGGCCCAGGAGCCTGAGGGGCCCAAAGACCCTTGTGCCACATAAGACACTGGCATTATAGAAAGTGCATACTGGTCAATTTACACCTCTGGCTGGAGGGAAGGGGTTAGGTTAAGAATTTGGCATGAGGGGGTGCCCTTTCAATGTTTGCCTCTGGCGGAAGGAAGGATATGTGCTCCCCTGCCCCTTGCCAACAAGCACGGGGGCCCAAGCTAAACTCTTGCACCAGGGTCCAAGAGCTTTTAGCTACGCCCCTGGGTGTATCTGTGGATGACACTGAGGGGAGGTGTATCTGTGGATGATACTGAGGGGAGGTGTATCTGTGGATGATACTGAGGGGGAGGTGTATCTGTGGATGACACTGAGGGGGAGGTGTATCTGTGGATGACACTGAGGGGGGGTGTATCTGTGGATGACACTGAGGGGGGGTGTATCTGTGGATGATACTGAGGGGGAGGTGTATCTGTGGATGACACTGAGGGGGAGGTGTATCTGTGGATGACACTGAGGGGGGGTGTATCTGTGGATGACACTGAGGGGGGGTGTATCTGTGGATGACACTGAGGGGGGGGTGTATCTGTGGATGACACTGAGGGGGAGGTGTATCTGTGGATGACACTGAGGGGGAGGTGTATCTGTGGATGACACTGAGGGGGAGGTGTATCTGTGGATGACACTGAGGGGGTGGTGTATCTGTGGATGACACTTGGATGACACTGAGGGGGGTGTATATGTGGATGACATTGAGGGGGGGTGTATCTGTGGATGACATTGAGGGGGGGTGTATCTGTGTATGACACTGAGGGGGAGGTATATCTGTGGATGACACTGAGGGGGTGGTGTATCTGTGGATGACACTTGGATGACACTGAGGGGGGTGTATATGTGGATGACATTGAGGGGGGGTGTATCTGTGGATGACACTGAGGAGGGGGGTGTATCACATGTATACATCACATGTCCCCTCACAGTAATAATGCCAAGATATGTGCCCTCTTTACAGTAGTAATGCTCACACATGCCCCCTCACAGTAGTTATGCCTAGATATGTGCCCCCTCACAGTAATAATGCCAAGATATGTGCCGTCTTCACAGACGTAATGCTCACACATGCCCCCTCACAGTAGTTATGCCCAGATATGTGCCCCCCTCACAGTAATAATGCCAAGATATGTGCCCTCTTCACAGTAGTAATGCTCACTTGTGCCCCCTCACAGTAGTTATGCCCTGATATGTGCCCTCTTTGCAGTAGTTATACCCTGATATGTGCCCCCTCACAGTAGTTATGCCCTGATATGTGCCCCCTCACAGTAGTTATGCCCAGATATGTGCCCCCTCACAGTAGTTATGCCAGATATGTGCCCACTTCACAGTAGTAATGCTCAAACATGCCCCCTCACAGTAGTTATGCCCAGATATGTGCCCCCTCACAGTAGTTATGCCCAGATATGTGCCCCCTCACAGTAGTTATGCCCAGATATGTGCCCTCTTCACAGTAGTTATGCCCTGATATGATGTGCCCCCTCACAGTAGTTATGCCCTGATATGATGTGCCCCCTCACAGTAGTTATGCCCAGATATGTGCCCCATCACAGTAGTTATGCCAGATATGTTCCCACTACACAGTAGTAATGCTCACATATGCCCCCTCACATCGTTTGCATTTCTTTCTGGCAAAGCTACCTGGTTCCGGCCCGCAAAATTTATACCAAGTCTAGTGCGGCCCTTGGTTAGGCACCACTGCTTTAGAACATACGTATAACAGCACCGCACAAGGGCAAATAAGACATAGAAATTTTCCCCTGTAATAAACCCTGTTAATGTCTGTATCAAACAGCACTTGCACCCCAATAACAAGAGCGGTTTCCTGGAATTGCAGAGCAGTATAATGGCAATTTTTTCCGCAGTCAGTGCAGCAAGGTGTAATAGGATTGTTCGTACTACCCAGGCTGCAACCTCCCGACTGAACCCTGTTCTACATAAATGCTGTGGATGATTATTCCCTATTCCCTACTCCTTGAATAATCTTTCCCAGAACTTTTAAATTGTTTTTTTTTAGCATAATTAAGTCTTTCCTCGCACTGTCCCTAGCGCCTGCTGACGTCTCTCCCTGCACTAAGTACACTGGAAAATGGCAGAATCCAAGATGGCTGAGGCTATTTACAGGGCTGTGACATCATAGTGCTGGCTGGCTGCTGATTGGCTGCATGCATGGTATTATGGGTGATCCCGCCTTCCCAGAGTTCCTTGCTCCATGTCCTCACACGTGCAGCAGCCATTTTAGGAAAAATGCGAATCGTTACCACGAAGCGCAGGGAAATTCGTAGCGAATTCCACTTTGTCAGCTTCGATTCGCTCATCTCTAGGTGCGACCATGATCAGGTCCGGTGGGGGAAGGGGGTCCGCTGCGCTCACATGTTACGTGGCCCAGCATTGTCACTGTATTTCATGCCGGGCCCCGTCAGAGCGCTCAACTCATCATATGCTCTCCAGGCCTCCAGCATGATGCCCTAGCGCTGCCCTACTAGAATTTTTTTTACAAATTAAGCAGGTGGGCGGCGCCTGACCATTTCTAGTAGGGCAGGGCCAGGGCCTCATGCTGGAGGCCTGGAGAGCATATGAAGTAGGTGAGTTGAGCGCTCTGACGGGGCCGGCATGAAGTACAGTGACAATGCCGGGCCCCGTAACATATAAGTGAAGACTGGGGGTAGTAGGAAACATTACTGGGGGAAGTGGGGAACTTTACTGGGGGTAGTGGTGGACATTACTGGGGGAAGTGGGGGACATTACTGGGGGAAGTGGAGAACATTACTGGGGGTAGTGGGGGACAGTGGTGTAGCGTGGGTTGCCAGCACCCGGGACGAGCCATGTATTGCGCCCCCCCCTCCCAACCTGTGGACACGCCCCTTTTACAGATAATGTAGCAGTCCTATATAACACCACAGATAACATGGTGGTAACTCTCTAAGTACAGATAATGTAGTAGATGGGTATAAGGCCCCAGAATTCAGAACACACACAGTGTGAGCTGAAGTCTGGGGCCAGGATGCAGCAGGGTCGGCCAAATTCTCAATCCACCCCCTGAACCCTACCATGAAACAAATATGTGTTTGGACATTACATACATCACTACAAAATATACAGTATATTACAGCACCACATACCTCATCCATCCAGTGACATCTCCTGTGATGTAGACTTTCCTTAACGTCTTTATTCGGAGATAAGACCGCCATGACACCTTCTTTCAGCTGCGCCTCTACAGTTTCACAGAAAGCATTTTTAGACTCCTCACTTTACTATCATCCTCCCCTCCTTGTACCTCAACACTGTTATCCTGCTGTGGTAGAGCCAGACAGATAGGAGGACCAGAGTTGATGCACACTAATATATACTAATATTACAGAGGGGCCATTACCGTATTTTTCGCCCTATAGGACGCACCGGCCCATAAGACGCACCTAGGTTTTTGGGGAGGAAAATAAGAAAAAAATTATTTTTAACCAAAAGGTGTGCTTTTGGTGGGTTTGGAACTAATGGTGGTCTGTGGGTGGCACTATTACTGGGGATCTGTGAAGGACACTGTTATGGGGGGATCTGTGGATGACGGACACTGTTATGGGGGGGATCTGTGGATGACGGACACTGTTATGGGGGGGATCTGTGGATGACGGACACTGTTATGGGGGGGATCTGTGGATGACGAACACTGTTATGGGGGGGATCTGTGGATGACAGACACTGTTATGGGGGGGATCTGTGGATGACGGACACTGTTATGGGGGGATCTGTGGATGACGGACACTGTTATGGGGGGATCTGTGGATGACGGACACTGTTATGGGGGGGATCTGTGGATGACGGACACTGTTATGGGGGGATCTGTGGATGACGGACAATGTTATGGGGGGATCTGTGGATGACGGACACTGTTATGGGGGGGATCTGTGGATGACTGACACACTGTTACAGGGGGGGGATCTGTGGATGGCACTGTTACAGGGGGGGGATCTGTGGATAGCACTGTTACAGGGGGGGGGGGATCTGTGGATAGCACTGTTACAGGGGGGATCTGTGGATGGCACTGTTACAGGGGGGATCTGTGGGTGGCACTGTTACATATGTGCCATCCACAGCCCCCCCACCCCATAACAGTGCCATCCACAGCCCCCCAGCCCATAACAGTGCCATCCACAGCCCCCCAGCCCATAACAGTGGCATCCACCGATCATCCAATAGCTCCCCCCCCCCCCCGCCGCCGCCTGTATACTAATATTAAATGTCTTATTCAATTAAATTGTATTAGATATGCCCCCTCACTCCTATATTGCTAATCGAACCTTAAATCCTTTTCCTAGGTGCTGTAATGCAGGCCGGGCGGCCGGCGCGTCACTCGCTGACGTCACTTGCCTGCGCCGCCTGCTTCATTCATAAAGTAGGCGGCGCAGGCACGTGACATCAAGGAGTTACGCTGCCGGCCGCCCGGCCTGCATTACAGCACCTAGGAATAGGATTTAAGGTACGATTAGCAATATAGGAGTGAGGGGGCATATATAATACATTTTAATCGAATAAGACATTTAATATTAGTATACCGGAGCGGCGGGGCGGTGCTATACCACACTGATTGCACCGCCCCGCCGCTATTCCCGGCCCCCAGCTCCTCCTCCCAGTCCCTCCCCCGGCCCCAGCTCCCGTTACATCGCATCCAGCGATGTTAAATTGTCAGCATTCGCCCCATAAGACGCAGGGCCATTTCTCCCCGATTTTTGGGGGGGGAAAAGTGCGTCTTATGGGGCGAAAAATACGGTATATATTATAATAATACACAGGGGGCTATTATATATTATAATAATACATAGGGGGCTATTATATATTATATTAATACATAGGGGGCTATTATATATACTAATAATACAGAGGCGGCCATTATATATTCTAATCCGTGGGGAGGGGGCATAGAGGAGGCAAAACCACTGTGTAGGGATGAGCAAATTTGTTATAAATTTGTTTGTGCTTCGTTTGGTGGTAGAAGCAGAATTGCGTTATGGATTCCATTACCACAGACCATAACGCAATTCTATGACGTAGAATGCATAACGGAATGCCTTTAGAGACATTCCGTTATTCCTTCCGTCATAATAAAAGTCTATGGGATGCATAACGGATCTGTCCCGTTTCCGTTATGCAGGAGAGGACTCAGGATCAGGAGAGGACTCTCCTGCATAACGGAAACGGCACAGATCCGTTATGCAGTCCATAGACTTTTATTATGACGGAAGGAATAACGGAATGTCTATAAAGGCATTCCGTTATGCATTCTACGTCATAGAATTGCGTTATGGTCTGTGGTAACGGAATCCATATTGCAACTCTGCTTCTACCACCAAACGAAGTGTAAACAAATTTCAAAATCTGAAATTCGCTCATCTTTACCACTGTGTGGAGGGGGCACAGAGGAGACAAAACCCACAGTGTGGAGAGCGCACAGACGAGGCAAAAGCACCTTATGGAGTTAAAGGGAGTCTGTCATCAAAGTTTCACCTTTTTAACCCTTCCCATAGCTTTCTAGCAGCCTTGCAGTTAATAAAAACATTACCTTTTATGAGCAATCCTGGACTTATAAAACCGGCAAAAAACAACTTAGTAGTATATGCAAGTGAGGGCTCGCAAGTGCCCAGGGGCGGCGTTACCCTCGTAGGTGCCCAGCTAACTCAGCCTTATTGTCGCTTCCCCCCACCCATTCTTTCCCTCTGACTGCCCATCTACTTACTTTTTGCTTCGCCGAGATCCTGCGCCTGTGCACTTAGTCCATTAATTACTGTGATGCCGTACAAGGAATGGGCATCGCAGTGCGCATGCGCCGGCCGACAGACTTAGTGTGAAGGCGCGGGATCTCGGCGAAACAAGAAGTAAGTAGATGGGCGGTCAGAGGGAAAGGATGGGGGCAAGCAGAGGGAAAGACAGGGCGGGGGTAAGCGACAATAAGGCTGAGCTAGCTGGGCACCTACGAGGGTAACGCCGCCCCTGGGCACTTGCGAGCCCTCATTTGCATATGCTACTAAGATGTTTTTTTGCCGGTTTTATAAGTCCAGGATTGCTCATAAAGGTAACGTTTTTATTAACTGTAAGGCTCCTTTCACACCTGCGTTCAGGTGTCCGCTCGTGAGCTCCGTTTGAAGGGGCTCATGAGCGGCCCTGAACGCAGCCGTCTGGCCCTAATGCATTCTCAGTGGAGGCGGATCCACTGAGAATGCATCCGCCTGCCAGCGCTCAGCCTCCGCTCCGCTCAGTGAACGGACACCTGAACGCTGCAAGCCACCGTCTGCATTAATATGAACGGATCCGCTCGAACGCTAGTGTGAAAGTAGCCTAAGGCTGCTAGAAAGCTATGGGCAGGGTTAAAAAGGTGAAACTTTGATGACAGACTCCCTTTAAAATACCTAATGTAAGGGGATGTACTGTATGGTGAGCAATGTAACTGTGGGTGACTTTATAAAAGCTTATAGCAGCTCTCACACCCCTCATATACTCCACTACAATCTCCATAAAAATACAGCCCCCAAACCCCTCACCAGAAATCACTGAGCACAGCATACTGTAAGTGCCTTCACTCTCCCTGCTCTGGACGCTGCTCTGCTTCTCCTTACAGCCCTTTTCCTGCATCTGGCTCAGCCTGTAAGGGGCGGGAGGAAGCGGTCACATGATCTTATGACATCATTCCCTCTAAGAAGCCAATACATTCTAGACCTGTCCTGAACCTATGAGGCAGAATCGAAATGCCTGCTTTCCTCCTTTAGAAAATGCCTGCTGCCGGGCGCCCCCTGCAATTTGGCGCCCGGGGCAACGGCCCCCCCCCCACGCTACGCCCCTGGTGGGGGACACTACTGTGGGAAGTGTGGAACATTACTGGGGGTAGTGGAAAACATTACTGGGGGCAGTGGGGGACATTACTGGGGGACATTACTGGGGTAAGTGGTGGACATTACTGGGGGCAGTGGGGGACACTACTAGGGGAAGTGGGGAACATTACTGGGGGCAGTTAGAGACATTACCTGGGGGCATTACTGGGGGATCAGGGACCAGGGGTCTAACTATCGCAGTTACAGAAGGTGCGAATGGGCACGGCATGGGGAAGGGGGGCTGTGGCGAAACCAACCTCACCACTGGGTTTTGGAGGGGCCTGGTTGCCAGCCTCTTGCCCGAGGATTATGGCCCATACTAACTTTGAAGAAGAAGACAGACCGGCCGCACAGCTTAAATCTGTGGAACTGTTTTGGACAGAAAAGCCATGAGTACAGCCAGGCCCAAGAGACTTTTCCGACTAATTTGTGCTATGTTGGGATGTTAAATGTCTATGTGTATTGTAAAGGGTGGGACATTGTATACGTTGAGTAGTGAGGTCTGTTCCTTTGTCTCTCTGTGTGTATTGGCGATTGCCCTCTGTTCTGAGGGATAATTGAATTACAACTCGGACATTGTGTATTCTCCTGCCTGTGATGATTATGTTAACCATGTTGTACCATGATTATATGGCAGGCAGAGGGGAGGATTCTGTGTGGGTTGTAGCCTTTGTGTTATTGGTAATTGTATTTTGTTGATTGCGTCTCAGACAATGCCAGTGTATTAGTTAATTGTGTCAAAGACAATGCTCATTGTATTTTGTTGATTGCGTTACAGACAGAGGGAAGGGGGTTTTGTGTAAAATTGCTGGGAAGGTTTCAATACTGTAAATGCATGTGATTGGCTAAAATATAAACTGTCACAGTCTTCTACAAGGGCCCCAGGGGGAGTGTCCCTTGCTAGGAGACCTGCATAAAAGGCTGAAAAATAACCAATTAAAGAGCTCCTGTTTTACCCTTCATCATGTTGAGGCTGGTGTTTGGGTAACTGATCAACACTGGGGGATTGCTATATGCTGAAGATTTGCTATACTCCCCTGGCTATAACTACTAGCTCTTGTAAGAGCTGTTCCTGCTCTCTGGATTTAGGAGAGGTTCACCCACTGGAGCCCGGAGCCTTGTCGTAAGTCCAGGGTGGGTAGGAGACGGCGAGACCTCAACCAAGCTTCGGCGGTTCGGGGGTTTGTTGCGGTTATGGTGTCAAGTGAAGTGCTTGGAGTCCTCGGGAAGCACTAGAAGCATCCATCGACGGAGGTACCTGGTCGAGGTGCCAGGAGATCCGTTACAGGGGCCTTGAGCCAAAGTTCCCCTGGGACCCATAACACTCTAATTACGCCACTGGGTGAGAGGTCTTCTTTAGGCTACACGATATGCTTCTCCACTCACCACCAAAGCTACATGCAAAATTCAGATAATTTCCTGATTACAAATATTAATATTCGGCTACATTACATATGTGTCTCCACTCCCAACCAAAGCTACATCAAAATTCGGGTAATTTCTTGGTAACAAATACTGATATTCAGGTTGTGGAGGTGCAAAGCTGGGTCAGGACCAAATATGGAATTATCAGCAGCGCCAGTGGACTTTCAGAGATGACAACCAGAAAACGACCAGAGGAAGAAGAAGCAGAGACAGTGCCGGAGTGATGATGTCATCAGGTCGTTTTGGTTACTGTAGATGCGGCCATTGTGGGGTGGAGGAGAGGTCAGGGACAGATTGCGCTCATTATTGTCCTGTGATGACATCAGACAACTCTCCTTAAAAGAAAAAAAAGAGCAGAGGCCCCATTAAAGGGAATATATCGGTATAAATATTATTTCATTATTAATATACCTTTAAAACAATTATTACATGATAACATTTATAACATCTTCACAACCAGGGGCAGATTGGCCATAGAGCTTACAGGGAAGTTTCTAGGTGGGTCGATGCCCAGGGGGCCGCCTGAGCCCTCCTCACGGCCGGACAGTGGAAGTTTTTAGGAATGTATTTTGTGCTGCTGGGGACAGTATTGTGTGATGGACTGTGGTATTTAGCTTTGTTGGGGTGGTATAATGTTCCTCAATATGGTATTGCTGGCCGTGCCATCAATTTGGGCCCAACTACAAAACGGGGCCACTTTTAGTATTTTTTCTAGGGCTACTTTAAGTTCCCAGTCCGCCCCTGTTTGCAACATTTCCAGATAAATCTAAAATCTTGAAATCTTGTCCTTTTCACACCGGCTTCTAGAGCAGACACAATAGGCTGATGATTCTGCAGCACAGCTTTACTGTGTAGACTGGGACATGATGAGAGGAATCTCATGTAAGAATAAGACTCTGTATGCAGCCCTCCTGTCACTCTCTGGTCTTTGGGGGAGAGGACATTCATTGCAGCTGCCATAAAGCACATATTCCTAATCCTCTTCCACAGACTGAAATCTCAGGAATGCCTCCAGGTTTACATACATGACTATGTTACAGATGAGACGCCCCACTATGGAGAGAGGAGCCTCAGCCCAAAACTCTCTCTAGACGTCTAATGAAGACAAGGAATTTCCAGCCTCCACATCTCAGCTCTTCGGGTGATACATTTCCAGCCGAAAATTATGTTTATGAAAATAAATAAGTGAATCATCAGTAAAATGTGTCTGTATAATTAACCCTGCGTTCTCAGCCCATCAGAGCAGAGTGTTCTCCAGTTTCTGTGACCTCAGTACAAGCAAAGTCATATTATCTAGAACTCAGGCTTGCTTCTGTAGGGAAGCAATATAGTAGTGGGCCCCCCAAGGACCTCCAGTTAGATGTGGAGGACCTAGCTCATTTGTGCAGTACATGGGCAGTTCATAGATTATAATAGGCTGCTGTCCCAACAATAACTGCTGATCACCAGAGGGTCCCAGCTCCAAGACCCTCTTTGGGAGAAGCATCCATTACATATCAGAGTTCTATCAGAATTATATGTGACAGATGAATACAACCCTCCCCCATTTAAGTCCTACATAGAAAGAGAAACGGGAATCAAGGAACCCCCACTTTTGGAGATTGAAAGCAGACACTAAACTGGTGAGGGTCCGACCAAGGGCAATGCCCCTATGTAGAATTTATCACCAATCAGTAATGAATATCTCTTAATAGCGTTCAATGTTTAATTGAAAACATGTCGTGAACTTTAGATTTTCTGAAAAGCTGATTGTTACCTAGATCTATTTTAATTGCGCTGTAAACATTAGCTGCAATGGATGATTACATTGTATCTGTTGTATCTCTCCATGAATCTCTCATTAAGGCAATGAGGAGGTTTCCACAATATCAATTATAGGTCAAAACTCTTTGTTTCCCCTATAGACAGTGCAGAGAGAGAGAGTGCAGAGAAAGAGAGAGTGAAGAGAGAGAGAGTGCAGAGAGAGAGAGTGCAGAGAGAGAGAGAGAGAGAGAGGGAGTGCAGAGAGAGAGAGAGAGAGTGCAGAGAGAGAGAGAGTGCAGAGAGAGCAGGTGCAACCAGAGCATCTCCGAGATGAATGCCCCTCAGTCACATGAGAAATCATCAGTGTCGTATGGTAGAGAAGGCTCCTGCACATAGTACATGAGGACCCAGGTAGTACATCAGGATCAATAATAAGGGAAAGACTGTAGACAATAGTGAGTGCAGCTCTGGAGTATAATACAGGATGTAACTCAGGATCAGTACAGGATAAGTAATGTATGCACACAGTGACTGCACCAGCAGAATAGTGAGTGCAGCTCTGGAGTATAATACAGGATGTAACTCAGGATCAGTACAGGATAAGTAATGTACAGTCGTGGCCAAAAGTTTTGAAAATTACATAAATATTGGAAATTGGAAAAGTTGCTGCTTAAGTTTTTATAATGGCAATTTGCATATACTCCAGAATGTTATGAAGAGTGATCAGATGAATTGCATAGTCCTTCTTTGCCATGAAAATTAACTTAATCCCCAAAAAACCTTTCCACTGCATTTCATTGCTGTCATTAAAGGACCTGCTGAGATCATTTCAGTAATCGTCTTGGTAACTCAGGTGAGAATGTTGACGAGCACAAGGCTGGTGATCATTATGTCAGGCTGATTGGGGTAAAATGGCAGACTTGACCTGTTAAAAGGAGGGTGATGCTTGAAATCATTGTTCTTCCATTGTTAACCATGGTGACCTGCAAAGAAACGCGTGCAGCCATCATTGCGCGGCATAAAAATGGCTTCACAGGCAAGGATATTGTGGCTACTAAGATTGCACCTCAATCAACAATTTATAGGATCATCAAGAACTTCAAGGAAAGAGGTTCAATTCTTGTTAAGAAGGCTTCAGGGCGTCCAAGAAAGTCCAGCAAGCGCCAGGATCGTCTCCTAAAGAGGATTCAGCTGCGGGATCGGAGTGCCACCAGTGCAGAGCTTGCTCAGGAATGGCAGCAGGCAGGTGTGAGCGCATCTGCACGCACAGTGAGGCCAAGACTTCTGGAAGATGGCCTGGTGTCAAGAAGGGCAGCAAAGAAGCCACTTCTCTCCAAAAAAAACATCAGGGACAGATTGATCTTCTGCAGAAAATATGGTGAATGGACTGCTGAGGACTGGGGCAAAGTCATATTCTCCGATGAAGCCTCTTTATTTCGATTGTTTGGGGCATCAGGCATCAGGCATTGTCCGGAGAAGAAAAGGTGAGTGCTACCATTAGTCCTGTGTCATGCCAACAGTAAAGCATCCTGAGACCATTCATGTGTGGGGTTGCTTCTCATCCAAGGGAGTGGGCTCACTCACAATTTTGCCCAAAAACACAGCCATGAATAAAGAATGGCACCAAAACAGCCTCCAACAGCAACATCTTCCAACAATCCAACAACAGTTTGGTGAAGAACAATGCATTTTCCAGCACGATGGAGCACCGTGCCATAAGGCAAAAGTGATAACTAAGTGACTCAGGGACCAAAACGCTGACATTTTGGGTCCATGGCCTGGAAACTCCCCAGATCTTAATCCCATTGAGAACTTGTGGTCAATCCTCAAGAGGCGGGTGGACAAACAAAAACCCACTAATTCTGACAAACTCCAAGAAGTGATTATGAAAGAATGGGTTGCTATCAGTCAGGAATTGGCCCAGAAGTTGATTGAGAGCATGCGCAGTCGGATTGCAGAGGTCCTGAAAGAGAAGGGCCAACACTGCAAATACTGACTCTGCATAAATGTCATGTAATTGTCGATAAAAGCCTCTGAAACGTATGAAGTGCTGTCATGGTCTTACCTTCTTGCTGTTCTCCTTCGTTTGACGTGCTGGCGGCCATCTTGGTTTCTGGGTTTCTTGTAGCCTCCCACCCTGCGGCTTCTCCTTCCCACTGGGAGGAGCTGGATGCCTAGCTCATATATATAGGAGGTCTGTGGCTTCAGTTCCTTGCTTGGTCCTCCTGTGTGCACATGCTTCTAAGACTGCTGCTGCTTCTGGTTCCTGATCCTGGCCTCGTCTGACTACCCCGCTGGTTCCTGATCCTGGCTTCGTCTGACTACCCTTCTGGTTCCTGATCCTGGCTTCGTCTGACTACCCTTCTGGCTCCTGACCTCTGGCTTCGCAAGACCCTGCTCCGGTTTAGCCATCCGTTTGGACTTTTGCTTACAGCTTGATTTGCAATAAAGCCTTCTTATTTCCACGTATCTCTTGTTGTACGTCTGGTTCATGGTTCCTTGACAAGTGCGTGTAATTATATTTCACTACATCACAGAAACAACTGAAACAAAGAGCTAAAAGCAGTTTAGCAGCAAACTTTGTGAAAACTAATATTTGTGTCATTCTCAAAACTTTTGGCCACGACTGTATGTACACAGTGACTGCATTGGCAGAATAGTGAGTGCAGCTCTGGAGTATAATGCAGGATTTGACTCAGGATCAGTACACGATAAGTAAAATTATGTAAGAATTTACATGTATTTAAGTAAGCTGCATTAATAAGATTATCTGAGACAAAAAATGGTCCACTCACACTAAATCTACTTACCTGGCTCCCCGCGCCACTCCTGGTACCCGCATCGCTGCTGCTTCTCCCCGTGCGCAGATGAAAATATCCAGTGTCAGGGGGGATACAGCCAAAGACAGGCGGGGACGGGGACATGCCTCCCTAGCAATGCTATATGTTCATACAGTGCCTTACAAAAGTATTCACCCCCCTTGACTTTTTTTATATTTTGTTACATTACAGCCTTAAGTTCAATGTTTTGTTAATCTGAATTCTATGTGATGGATCAGAACACAATAGCCTAAGTTGGTGAAGTGAAATGAGAAAAATATATAAATAAAACTATTGTTTAGAAATAGAAAACAGAAAATTGTTATGTGCGTATGTATTCACCCCCTTTGTAAGGAAGCCCATAAAAAGCTCTGGTGCAACCAATTACCTTCAGAAGTCACATAATTAGTGAGATGATGTCACCTGTGTGCAATCTAAGATGGATGGTGCTAAATACAGGGATATCCTTCAGCAGAACCTGCCCCACTCTGTGCGTGATCTGAGGCTAGGACGGAGGTCCACCTTCCAGCAGGACAATGACCCCAAACACACGGCTATAGCAACACTTGAGGGGTTTAAGGGGAAACATGTAAATGTGTTGGAATGGCCGAGTCACAGCCCAGATCTCAGTCCAATAGAAGATCTGTGGTCAGACGTAAAAATTGCTGTTCACAAGTGCAAACATCCGACCTGAAGGAGCCGGAGCCGTTCTGCAAGGAGGAACGGGCAAAAATCCCAGTGGTAAGATGTGGCGACTGCTCCTAGAGACTTATCCAAAGCGGCCTGGAGCTGTGATTGCCGCAAAAGGGGCCTCTACAAAGTACTGTCTTTAGGGGGGTGAATAGTTCTGCACATTGACCTTTTCTGTTATTTTGTCCAATTTGTTGTTTGCTTCACAATAAATAACAAACTTCTTCACAGTTGTCGGCAGGTTCTGTAAATTACATGATGCAAATCCTCAAACAATCCATGTTAATTCCAGGATATAAGGCAACAAAATACGGAAAAAAAAAGTCAAGGGGGGGGGGGGTGAATACTTTTGCAAGGCACTGTATGTCTTTATGGGTAGACATACCATTTAGAGGTTCATATTGATAGCAATAAAATGACCTGATTGTAAGTTAAGCCTATGTACACATTCAGCTCTGCTACATCTGTAGCAAAGGTTCCAGAATATTTCATGGGAGAGCACAAAGGTGCAGTAAATTAAAGCTGATAGTTGCTCTCTTTATACTCCTGAGGATGAAATACTGTACATATGAAATACCGCCACACCGCCCCTGCCATATTGTATATATGGCCTCATAAATGTGTAACCAACCCATTGGGAGTATCACACGGTGCAGACATACTGTTATCTATAGACCAATGCTGGAGAATTGGCTCGCATGTCTCTACAATAATGCATGTCACCCCGGGGAGACATAAAATAGGGATTATGAGAAAATGACTCTACACCAACGAGGAATAAATACTAATAGATGATAAAATCCTTCTTAATGCCAAAAGGCTGCATTGATGGCCGTGGACGCAGTGTCACCCGGGGTTCTCTGACCCAGACACAGCATATTTCATTTCAAGCCTAGAAAATTCCAAGTACAACTCCACCTGCACAAGCATCCATCAGTCAAAGGGTTAACAGAGACAGCGTTTTCCATGTTCCCTAGAGTTACAATATTTCTGGGGAAAAATACGTAATCTACATAAAAGTGAAGTCACTTAGTAAATAAAGGACACGAGTATTGCAGATGTGTTAGATGTGACATATCCATCGCCCACATTTACCCGGCCCTAGAACCCACTGAAACGCTGCTCCGGTCACTGTGAATGGAAGGTGCAGATGGTAGGGTTGGTCCTATCTCCCTTCTTCATGAATGAAGTTAAGCTATGCAGTGCTTCACCTCTCCTGATGCACTCTGGCATACTGTATTATTATTGAGGCCTGCAGTCACCACCAGGGGGAGCTCAGGAGCTTACTGCATTCATAATTAGGCCTGCAGTCACCACCAGGGGGAGCTCAGGAGCTTACTGCATTCATAATTAGGCCTGCAGTCACCACTAGGGGAACTCAGGAGCTTCCTGCATTCATAATTAGGCCTGCAGTCACCACTAGGGGGAGCTCAGGAGCTTACTGCATTAATAATTAGGCCTGCAGTCACCACTAGGGGGAGCTCAGGAGCTTACTGCATTCATAATTAGGCCTGCAGTCACCACTAGGGGGAGCTCAGGAGCTTCCTGCATTCATAATTAGGCCTGCAGTCACCACTAGGGGGAGCTCAGGAGCTTACTGCATTAATAATTAGGCCTGCAGTCACCACTAGGGGGAGCTCAGGAGCTTCCTGCATTCATAATTAGGCCTGAAGTCACCACTAGGGGGAGCTCAGGAGCTTACTGCATTCATAATTAGGCCTGCAGTCACCACCAGGGGGAGCTCAGGTGCTTACTGCATTAATAATTAGGCCTGCAGTCACCACTAGGGGGAGCTCAGGAGCTTACTGCATTCATAATTAGGCCTGCAGTCACCACTAGGGGGAGCTCAGGAGCTTACTGCATTCATAATTAGGCCTTCAGTCACCAGTAGGGGGAGCTCAGGAGCTTACTGCATTAATAATTAGGCCTGCAGTCACCACTAGGGGGAGCTCAGGAGCTTCCTGCATTCATAATTAGGCCTGCAGTCACCACTAGGGGGAGCTCAGGAGCTTACTGCATTAATAATTAGGCCTTCAGTCACCAGTAGGGGGAGCTCAGGAGCTTACTGCATTAATAATTAGGCCTGCAGTCACCACTAGGGGGAGCTCAGGAGCTTCCTGCATTCATAATTAGGCCTGCAATCACCACTAGGGGGAGCTCAGGAGCTTCCTGCATTGATGATTAGGCCTGCAGTCACCACTAGGGGGAGCTCAGGAGCTTACTGCATTAATAATTTGGCTTGCAGTCACCACTAGGGGGAGCTCAGCAGCTTACTGCATACTGTGTTATTATTGAGGTCTGCAGTCACCACTAGGGGGGAGCTCAGGAGCCTACTGCATACTGTGTTATTATTGAGGCCTGCAGCCAGTACTAGGGGGGATCTCAGGAGCTTACTGAATACTGTGTTATTATTGAGGCCTGCACTCACCACTAGGGGGAGCTCAAGAGCTTACTGCATACTGTGTTATTATTGAGGCCTGCAGTCACCACTAGGGGGATCTCAGGAGCTTACTGAATACAGTGTTATTATTGAGGCCTGCAGTCACCACTAGGGGGAGTTCAGGAGCTTACTGCATTAATATTTAGGCCTGCAGTCACCACTAGGGGGAGCTCAGGAGATTACTGCATTAATAATTAGGCCTGCAGTTACCACTAGGGGGAGCTCAGAAACGTACTGCATTATTAATTTGGTCTGCAGTTACTACTAGGGGGAGCTCAGGAGCTTACTGCATTAATAATTAGGCCTGCAGTCACCACTAGGGGGAGCTCAGGAGCCTACCGCATTAATAATTATGCCTGCAGTCACTAGTGGGGGATGCTCAGGAGCTTACTCTATACAGTGCAATTGTTGAGGCCTGAATCCTGCTGCTGAGCCCCTCCTAGTGATCACTGCATGACCCATGTAAACAGTAATCTCACCAGCTCCCCTTAGTGGTGAGTTCAGGCCTCAATAAAAATACTGTGTGCATGAAACTCCTGAGCTCCCCAGTAGTTGCTGAAAGCCTTAACAATAACACAGTACGCTCCAGAGGTCCCCCTAGTGGTGGCTGCTGGCCTCAATAATACCACTGTACACATTAAAGAGGTTATCTGAGTGATGTGGGCCCTCAAGCCCTCCCTCATGGATATTTGTGGGTGTGAATAAACTGGCCTTCCCCTGCGCTGCACAACCTAGCCTAGCATACAAACACAGTCACATGGTCATCTCCTAGCTCACACGGGCAGAAGATCTTCCTGTCACATTGCAGATATATCACATGCTGCACTACATACATCACACACATATAGAAGTACAAGTCAGGGTTAGGTTATAAAAAATACCCAAATCTTTGATGATCCCCAGGAGCTCCATCAAATCTATCATAACCAGATGGAAAGAACGGGGCACAACAGCAAACCTGCCAAGAGAAGGCCGCCACCAAAACAGGGCAAGGAGGGCATTAATCAGAGAGGCAGCACAGAGACCTAAGGTAACCCTGGAGGAGCTGCAGAGTTCCACAGCAGAGACTGGAGGATCTGTACAGAGGACAACAATAAGCCGTACCCTCCATAGAGTTGGGCTTTATGGCAGAGTGTCCAGAAGAAAGCCATTACTTTCAGCTAAAAACAATAAGGCTCGTTGTGAGTTTGCGAAAAGGCCTGTAAGAGACTCCCAAAATGTACGGAGGAAGGTGCTCTGGTCTGAAGAGACCATCAAAGAGAACGCTATGTCTGGAGCAAACCCAACATATCATCACCCAAAGAACACCCTCCCCACAGTGAGACCTGGTGGTGGCAGCATTATACTGGGGGATGGGACTGGGGAACTGGTCAGAGTGGAGGGAAAGATGGATGGTGCTAAATACAGGGATATTCTTCAGCAGAACCTGTCCCACTCTGTGTGTGATCTGAGGCTAGGACGGAGGCTCACCTTCCAGCAGGACAATGACCCCAAACACACGGCTAAAGCAACACTTGAGGGGTTTAAGGGGAAACATGTAAATGTGTTGGAATGGCCGAGTCACAGCCCAGATCTCAATCCAATAGAAGATCTGTGGTCAGACGTAAAGACTGCTGTTCACAAGCGCAAACATCCGACCTGAAGGAGCCGGAGCAGTTCTGCAAGGAGGAACGGGCAACAATCCCAGCGGTCAGATGTGGCGACTGCTCATAGAGACTTATCCAGAACGACTTGGAGTTGTGATTGCCGCAAAAGGGGCCTCTACAAAGTATTGACTTCAGGGGGTGAATAGTTCTGCACATTGACTTTGACTTAATAGGATGTAAGATTACTTCAGTCAGCTGCCCAACCAACCAACCCAACTACCCTCTCCTCCCAAGAAACACTCAAAAGCCAACTTCTTGGTATAAATGGCCGTAGCAGCCCGTTTATTAGACAAATAAATAACTTCTTCAACTTTTCTTTTAATGATCACAATCATAAACACATAAACACATAAATCAAATTACAATAAATTCAAACACATTGAGAAAGGATCCTAGAAGGCAACCCAAGCAAGCTGCGCTCTTCACTCCCCATCTCCACTTGATTTCCACCTTACCCTTGGCCGCAGTCACCGACCCAAAGGTACCAAATCCTCCAAATTATATCTCCATCCACCCCTGTAGGCATTTTAGCCCAAACAGGAGCCCCAGCCATCAGCTTACCGAACCACATGAGATGCACGCTCCAACGTGTCATGCACCTCTTAAACATTGTATTGCCTTCCCTCTATTAACCGGCCCCACTACACCACCCTGTCCACCGCTGGAAACCTAATGACCAAACCAAGGGCGGGAGGGTGGGTAACTCACCGCAATGCCCCGGACACTGGTATAGATCCCACCCCCGCCCCAGATAATATACAGCCCGCGAATTTCAAACTCCACCTACTAATTTTAACCCTGCGGACACCTCAACCTGTAATTGTGAGGCACCAAAATACGAAAAAAGTCAAGGGGGTGAATACTTTTGGAAGGCACTGTATGTATATATATTTATATCTATTTGTCATCTAGAGGCGTAGCTAGAACTGACTGGGCCCCACAGCAAATTTTGTACGCCCCCCCCCCCCCCCCCCACACACACACACACACACACACACACTTACACACTTCTTCACAAACCCCTCTCATACGGCTATTTTGTGACTTTTTATTTACTTTCCTCTCATTTTTAGCACAACTGTATTTTTTTTTTTTATCATTTCCAGTTGCTGATGACGGAGTTTATATTCAACTCAACCCCTTTAAAACCTGCGCTGCAATTGTAATAGACCCGTCTGATTTACCTTTACATATCCACAAGTATTTTAGCCTCTGTACCTCTCCACGTACATGGACGCAGTCATACTCGCACTCTCCACGTACATGGACGCAGTCATACTCGCACTCTCCGCGTACATTGACGCAGTCATACTCGCACTCTCCACGTACATAGACGCAGTCATACTCGCACTCTCCACGTACATGGATGCAGTCATACACGCACTCTCCACGTACATGGACGCAGTCATACACGCACTCTCCACGTACATGGACACAGTCATACACGCACTCTCCACGTACATGGACACAGTCATACACGCACTCTCCACGTACATGGACACAGTCATGGACGCAGTCATACACGCACTCTCCACGTACATGGACACAGTCATACACGCACTCTCCACGTACATGGACACAGTCATGGACGCAGTCATACACGCACTCTATACGTACATGGACGCAGTCATACACGCACTCTCCAATTAAATGGACATACTCATACACCCATCCACCACATACATGGATGCACTCATACATGCGCTCACCATATACATAGATGCACTTATACACACACTCTCCACATACATGAACGCACAATACACCTATATAGACACCCAGCTTTCCTGCTGTGCCTCTCCCCCATACTCTAATGCCTCTGCACTTGTGCCATGCAGGATAGCAGGGAAGCTGGATGACATCTCATGAGGCAATGTCACCCAGCTTTCCTACTGTCCTGCAGGTCACATGTGCACAGTCTGGGAAAGCTGAATATAACCGCAGTTCCCCTCCTGCCACTCACATCACTGGCGCAGTTGTCGCAATCCAACTGATGTTCAGCACGCTGGGCAGGGAAGGTTCAGGCTGCAGGAATCGCATGTAGGAAAGGGGCGGGGATATGCTAGCTCCACCTACATTGGAGCGTCCTGATGCTGGTCACTGTCCATCATCAGAACTGAGGAGGCGGAGCAATGTCACTGATGTCAGGTCAGAGGTGCAGGACTCTGGACCTGGTGCAGGAGAAGTCAGCTGCTCTGACAGGGGCCCGGGGTGACGAAGTACAGTGACTGCTCCCGGGCCCCTTCTGAGCTCATCCCAGAAGCAGCTGCTCCCCCTGATAGCTACGCCACTGGGCATGGATTTTCTTGTTTGTGGTGGTGGGGGGGGGGGGGCTTTGGGGTCCGATCGCCAGTGGGTCAAGGAGCTGCTGTTTTCTCAGGGCTTCCGACACTGGTAAGGATCGAGCATGTGCAATCCCCACAGGAGACGGAGAGAGCGGGGCTCGGGCACCCAGGCTCTGACAGTATACAGAGCCGGGCCACTCCCTAAGGCAGGGATAAATCCGGTACACGAAACGTCACAGGGAGCCTGGTGGATGACGTTGTGAGTCATGTGATCCACATCAGCGCCACAGAAACAAGATATTATAGATAAAAAGACTACATTACAAAGGCCCTAGTGGTCATTTCAGGCCTCCATAATAACATTATGGGCATGAGGCTCCTGAGCTCCTCCTAGTGGTGGCTGCAGGCCTCAATAATGACACAGTATGCGGTAAGCTCCTGAGCTCCCCCTAGTGGTGGCTGCAGGCCTCGGTAATAACACAGTATGCAGTAAGCTCCTAAGCTCCCCCTAGTGGTGGCTGCAGGCCTCGGTAATAACACAGTATGCAGTAAGCTACTGAGCTCCTCCTAGTGGTGAATGCAGGCCTCAATAATAACACAGTATGCAGTAAGCTCCTGAGAACCCCATAGTGGTGGCTGTACGCCTTGGTAATTACACAGTATGCAGTAAGCTCCTGAGCTCCTCCTAGTGGTGGCTGAAGATCTCAATAATAACACAGTATGCAGTAAGCTCCTGAGCTCCTCCTAGTGGTGGCTGCAGATCTCAATAATAACACAGTATGCAGTAAGCTCCTGAGAACCCCATAGTGGTGGCTGCAGACCTCAATAATAACACTGTATTCAGTAAGCTCCTGAGCTCCTCCTAGTGGTGGCTGCAGTCCTCAATAATAACACAATATGCAGTAAGCTCCTGAGCTCCTCCTAGTGGTGGCTGTACGCCTCGGTAATAACACAGTATGCAATAAGATCCTAGGCTCCCCCTAGTGGTGGCTGCAGACCTCAATAATAACACAGTATGCAGTAGGCTCCTGAGCTCCTCCTAGTGGTGGCTGCAGACCTCAATAATAACACAGTATGCAGTAAGCTCCTAAACTCCTCCTAGTGGTGGCTGCAGACCTCAATAATAGCACAGTATGCAGTAAGCTCCTGAGCTCCTCCTAGTGGTGGCTGCAGACCTCAATAATAACACAGTATGCAGTAAGCTCCTAATCTCCTCCTAGTGGTGGCTGCAGACCTCAATAATAACACAGTATTCAGTAAGCTCCTGAGCTCCCTCTAGTGGTGCCTGAGGACCTCAATAATAACACAGTATGCAGTAAGCTCCTGAGCTCCTCCTAGTGGTTGCTGCAGACCTCAATAATAACACAGTATGCAGTAAGCTCCTCCTAGTGGTGGCTGCAGACCTCAATAATAACACAGTATGCAGTAAGCTCCTGAGCTCCTCCTAGTGGTGGTGTCACAGCTGAGGATGGGGGAAAATCCTCAGCCGTGCGATGCCAGGTGTTGTAAAAGCTACTCGGCCATGCGAACAGGATAGGGAGCAGGTCACCTCCTACAGCGTCCCTACCCTGACCCTAACTCCTAACCTGCATGGGCCGACCTTAAAGGTAGGAGGACCCATGCGCAGGAACCTCGGAGCCCTGTCTTACCCTCCGCAGATCCCTGCGCTAGGAGCTGGGTAAGACGACCTACTCCTCCTAGGCACGGAGGAGCAGGAGTCTCAGCGGCCAAGCTGTTGGGAAAAGGGGAACTGATAAACAGCTATACGGGAATGGCAGGCGAACGAGAAGTTCCACCAACCTGCCACAGCCTTGCTGACTGGATCCCTAAGAAGACTGGAATCCAGAACCGTACGCTGCACCAAATACAAAGGAAAGTCCCAACAGAATATAACATACAACATAAACACACAGGCAAACTTAAACATAAACTTAGACCTATGACCACAGTGGTGGCTCTCACTGGCAGATAGCAACACAGGAGGCTGCTCCAGCTAGCAAGGCTGAAGCAACCTACTGAGCCATCCAAAAGGCCCAGGCTATATAGGCCAAGAAGCCACACCCAACGGAAGGACACACCCAGTGACATCACACACACTGGGAAGGGAGTTAACCCTTCTAACACCATAGAAGGGAAACTCACAAACATACAGGGGAAGTGTCCAACAAACATCACACACTGTGGCTGTTGCCGCTGGCAACGACATGTATGGCAACCCTGTCCTGGGAGTCAGCCCGAAGGCCGGGACAGTGCCACCACATGTACACAATACCGCCAAACGTTGCCACGGACAACCACAGTGAGGGGAAAGGTGTCAGTGCACACCACACATACTACCCAAGTACACACAGACAAACAACAGTGCATAAATACACACGCATCTAACAGAAAGGTTGTTAGGTGCAACCGCATGCAACTGCAGCAAGCTGCCTAGCCACGCTCAGGCTGCTGCTGCACATACACATGAGACAAACAGTTGCCCGCGGCAACCACAAGTTAGGCCACACGCCAGCGGCCCTCACCTGTGGTTTAAACCCACACGAAACCGCAGGCAACCGCATGCGGTTAGAGAGTCACGGTCATAGCCATGGCCGTGACAGGTGGCTGCAGACCTCAATAGTAACACAGCATGCAGTAGGCTCCTGAGTAGGGATGAGCGAACCCGAACTGTATAGTTCGGGTTCGTACCTAATTTTGGGGTGTCCGTGACACGGACCCGAACCCAGACATTTTCGTAAAAGTCCGGGTTCGGTGTTCGTCGCTTTCTTGGCGCTTTTTGAAAGGCTGCAAAGCAGCCAATCAACAAGCGTCATACTACTTGCCCCAAGAGGCCATCACAGCCATGCCTACTATTGGCATGGCTGTGATTGGCCAGAGCACCATGTGACCCAGCCTCTATTTAAGCTGGAGTCACATAGCGCCGCCCGTCACTCTGCTCTGATTAGCGTAGGGAGAGGTTGCGGCTGCGACAGTAGGGCGAGATTAGGCAGATTAACTCCTCCAAAAGACTTGATTAATTGATCGATCTGCAGCTGGGGATCATTGAGCTGCTGATACTCAATTGCTCACTGTTTTTAGGCTGCCCAGACCGTTTGTCAGTCACTTTTTTCTGGGGTGATCGGCGGCCATTTTGTGTCTTGTGTTGCGCCAGCACAAGCTGCGACCAAGTGCATTTAACCCTTAATGGTGTGGTTGTTTTTTGGCTAATTCCTACATCAGTGTGAAGCTGTCACACCAAGTGCATTTAACCAGCAATAGTCTGTTTATTTTTTGGCCATATACTACATCAGGGGCAAGCTGCGCCCGTCACCAAGTGCATTTAACCCTCAATGGTGTGGTTGGTCAAGCTGTCACACCAAGTGCATTTAACCATCAATAGTGTGGTTATTTTTTGGCCATATCCCAGTCTAATTCTGTCAGTAAACGTATACCTGTCACCCAGCGCCTAAATACTAGGCCTCAAGTTTATATTCCGCTAAATCTGTCGTTACCGCTGTACTGTTGTGGCTGGGAAAGTTATTTAGTGTCCGTCAAAGCACATTTTTTGTTCTGGGTTGTAATACAATTCCCAATTTAGCAATTTCCTAATTTAGTGGTTTCTGCTGTATCAGACCTATTTGAAATCTATCCCTAAAAGGGTATATAATATTCAAGTGGACAAGCTGACGTTCATAAAAATGAACCAGGCATGGATCCCACAGGACCTGTCCATCCCTTGTGCAGATTAGACATTAACTACCTCCCCTTAACCATATATTATTGTACTCCAGGGCACTTCCTCATTCAATCCTATTTTTATTTTCATTTTACCATTATATTGCGAGGCTACCCAAAGTTGAATGAACCTCTCCTCTGTCTGGGTGCCGGGGCCTAAATATATGCCAATGGACTGTTCCAATGTTGGGTGACGTGAAGCCTGATTCTCTGTTACGGGACCTCTCTCCTCTGCCTGGGTGCTGGGACTAAATATCTGACAATGGACTCTTACAGTGGTGGGTGACGTGAAGCCTGATTCTCTGCTATGACATGCAGACTGATTCTCTGCTGACATGAAGACAGATTCTCTGTTACGAGACCTCTTTCCTCTGTCTGGGTGCTGGGCCTAAATATGTGCCAATGGACTGTTGCAGTGGTGGGTGATGTGAAGCCTGATTCTCTGTTACGGGACCTCTCTCCTCTGCCTGGGTGCTGGGACTAAATATATGACAATGGACTGTTACAGTGGTGGCTGACGTGAAGCCTGATTCTCTGCTATGACATGCAGACTGATTCTCTGCTGACATGAAGACAGTTTCTCTGTTACGGGACCTCTCTCCTCTGCCTGGGTGCCGGGGCCTAAATATCTGAGAATGGACTGTTCCAGTGGTGGGTGACGTGAAGCCAGATTCTCTGCTATGGGACCTCTCTCCAATTGATATTGGTTAATTTTTATTTATTTTATTTTTATTTTTATTCATTTCCCTATCCACATTTGTTTGCACGGGATTTACCTACATGTTGCTGCCTTTTGCAGCCCTCTAGCTCTTTCCTGGGCTGTTTTACAGCCTTTTTAGTGCCGAAAAGTTCGGGTCCCCATTGACTTCAATGGGGTTCGGGTTCGGGACGAAGTTCGGATCGGGTTCGGATCCCGAACCCGAACATTTCCGGGAAGTTCGGCCGAACTTCTCGAACCCGAACATCCAGGTGTCCGCTCAACTCTACTCCTGAGCTCCTACTAGTGGTGGATCTACGCCTCGGTAATAACACAGTATGCAGTAGGCTCCTGAGCTCCCCCTAGTGGTGGCTGCAGACCTCAATAATAACACAGTATGCAGTAGGCTCCTGAGCTCCTCATAGTGGTGGCTGCAGACCTCAATAGTAACACAGTATGCAGTAGGCTCCTGAGCTCCTCCTAGCGGTGGCTGTACGCCTTGGTAATAACATAGTATGCAGTACGCTCCTGAGCTCCTCCTAGTGGGGATTTCAGGCCTCAATAATAACACAGTATGCAGTAGGCTCCTGAGCTCCCCCTAGTGATGACTGCTGGCCTTAATAATTACACAGTATGCAGCAATCTATTAAGATTCCCTTATTGCAGATAGTCAGATCTTGATCATTTAGCTTTGTGACCGAGTGGGTTATTTGAAGCCCGTTGTCACAGCATTAAAATAAATGTCTGTAATAGTGGAGAATAATGTAAAAATCTGAGTCTTGTAGTGAAAAGATATTCACATAATAAAGTGTTTGTGTGAATTTAGTCCAGGATTTCCAGGGAATATCTGCTACAATTTATGAAGCATTGGTAATGACATAATGATCGAGTATCATCGTCTACATAATAACAGCGTTTACGGCTTCACAGTTGTTACCTCCAGTTAATATAACTGTATGGAAATCACTTGTAAATCTTCTCGAGCTGAATGTATAGAAATGTGCATGACGAGGAGGAGCGCCGTGAGACAGATGAGATGCAGGAGAGGCTGGGGGTCATTAATACGATCTGGATACTAATTACTGTTTGCTCGGATGAGAGGACGAATCATGGATTATTTACTGTAATGTAAGTAAATTCATATAAATCAACGGGGTTAATCTGCAATAATGTGTAATTATAAAGCACTGCAATGAAAAATTAAAAATACCGGTAACTGCGCAGGTGAAAATCCCAGGTCAGCATTGAAGTGATTAATGGAGAGAAATCACAAGCTGCTCAGAAATGATTGGGTTTTACTGTTTCTTTTCTTTTCTTTTTTTGTGATGAAGGAAAACTAAAAATTTGGTAGCAGAAGCCAAAAACGGCATAATAGTAATAATTATAGTAACAGAAAAATTATTAATGTTCATAATTATATTTAATGCAAATACAAATAAAATGCTATTACTAAAATTAATACAAATATAAAAAATAGTGAATTATAAATTATATTAGTATTAAATTATTAAATAATAAACAAATAGCAAATAATTATATGAATTAATAATAATTATGCTAATAGTTGTTATAATTACCAATAATAATGCTTATAATAATTCCAACACTACTACTACTACTACTACTAATAATAATTATTATTATTATTATTATTATTTTTATTAAAGCTAATAAATGGCAGTGATAGGGCTATATATTTATACTTAAAATGAATAATGTTCATAATTATATTGAATGCAAATACAAATAAAATGCTATTGCTAAAATGAATACAAATATAAAAAAAATTGTGAATTATAAATTATATTAGTATTTAATTATTAAATTATTAAATAATAAAAAAACTAGCAAATAATTCTACAAATTAATAATAATTATGCTAATAGTTGTTATAATTAACAATAATAATGCTGATAATAATTCCAACACTACTATACTACTAATAATAATTATTATTATATTTATTATTATTATTATTAAACTTATAAGTGGCAGTGATAGGGCTACTTATTTTATTTTTCTTTGCTATGAAGGAGAAATTAATAAACATAATTACTACTACTAATAATAATAATATTAATATTATAGTAAATAAACATAATTAATACTGCTGCTACAACTACTATTACTACTTCTTCTTTTTTTTGACCCCTAAAAGGCCATACTACACTAGTGAACCCATTTTTAAAGGCCATTATACAGGTGCACTACTGTCTAAGTAGCCATTAAAAAATGTATTTCAATGGATCTGTCTGGCCAAAACATGGCTTATTTTTTGGCAGCCATTATTCACTGGCCGTTAAAAGAAAAAAACAGCCATGTGAATAACCTCATAGACTGCAATGGTTCTGAAAACGGCCTTGGATACACACCCCACCAGACAGTATCGTACACAGCAGGCAGTGTTATAGCCACAGCAGAATGTATCACACATGATAAGATTAGATACAGATGTATTTTCATGGTCTCTCTGTTTATTGCACTCGAGGTGGTGAGGGAAGAGCCTGTGGACTGTCAGTGATGGGATGCAGCAAGAGACAAGACACTAGCAGGATTCATGCATGGGTGAAGTGGGCGTGGCTACTGCAGACTGAACAGTGTGGGGGCGGGGTCAGTCTGTGGCGCATCACTCTGCAGAGCAGTCAGGATTGTTTTTAAATAAAGCTAGGTAATGAAGAAAACAAAGTGCTGGATTTAAACAGTCCTGCCAGGATACTCTGATGCCCAGACAATGGGAAGGAAAGTACACATAAAAACCAGGCATTGGGGGCATATATCTGCATGGTGAGAGGTGTTAGGAGCACATACAACGAATTTTGATTTTGAGACCAGACAGGCTCTTTAATCCTGCATCTGATGATGTGGAAAGTCTGATAATCCACATTTAGTATAGAAGTACTATATAATATGGGATTTCATAAAACCAGGAGAAGAAGAAATAATAAAAAATTGCTGTGCACAATGTACCGCTGAGACTACCTGAGCCCGAGCTGACCATCAGGGAAAAGAAGCAGACGCAGTTGAATTTAGTGATTGCTGGTTCCAAGAGCTATTACTGCCAGTGGGCAGAAAGCGTCACACCAATACAACATGGTGCCCACCACTCTCTGCCAACCCCACAGTTTACAGTTAGGATGAATAGTTTGCTGGAGTCTGGTTTACGTATAGTTAATCTCAGGGTTTTCCTCTTATGTTCTAGTTTCCGCGGTTGGAGCATGTTGTGCATTAATCCCGTCCACAGAGAATATCTCCAATGTAATGACCCGAACCACTGCAAATGTTGCGTGAAGATGACACCGCGGAGCCGGCAGGAAGCGTCGCCCCTCATGGATCCGAGCCCGTCTCCTCTAATTATATCACATGATTAATATCTGAAAAGTGCAATTCTGATATTACGGGGCACAAAACAGATCCTAATGTGGTCATCAGCGGAGATGGAAATTATATAAATATCCTGATATTATGTCATACTGAGAGCCGTATCTAACAACTTGTAGCTCAATATAAGGCCTAAAGAACTACAAGTCCCAGCAAATCTGGAGACATAATGGTGTAACCTGGGCATCTCCTGTATATAATTATATATATACAGCAGGTATAAGTTATACATCTTCTTGTATACAGTGATATGGACCATGCTGGTATAACCTGGGTATTTCCTGTATATAATTATATATGTACAGCTGGTATAACCTGGGTATCTCCTGTATATAATTATATATGTACAGCTGGCATAAGTTATACATCTTCTTGTATATAGTGATATAGAGCATGCTGGTATAACCTGGGTATCTCCTGTATATAATTATATATGTACAGCTGGTATAACCTGGGTATCTCATGTATATAATTGTGGTCAGGGCTAGGATGGTGGAAGTGGGAAAGGGGAAATCCTTGACCCTGAACCTAGAGGCTGGGGTGTGCCGGGAGCCACGGTCGCGGGTACACCAAGAAAAGGGGCCAAAGACTCTGAATAGGTAACATAGTTTTATTGAATATCACAAAGCCAGTGTACGGAAGGCCTGAGAGATTTCTGCCTGGGGATTTGGTATATAGCGGGCGAAACAGGACGAACGCCAACGCCCCATACAGAGAATGACATGTGCGGGGACCTGATGCTTGGAAGCTGCCGACGCAGCCCCAATGCGGAAGGAATGACCTGAAATGGTACTGGGGTCGTGACCCAACCCCTGCATCAGGGACCAGACGAGGGACATGAATTTTGATGTGGTGAGTGGCTTACCCACGCAAGGCAGAAGAGGGGAGTCTGGTGGAGAGACCGTGAAGCAGTACGATAATTGCCACAGAACCTTGAACAGGCACTAACGGTTACCTGAAGGGAAGAACTTAATCTCCGTGGGAGGACCAGACTGTTTGGTTTTGGAGGACGGGAGATGGAGGACAAAATGGTCTGTGGACCAGACTAGGTGGCGTTTCTGGAGGAAGCTATGACGCCCGGAGCCCGACGTGAATTCACCAGGCCTGAGGAAGCCGTAGAACCCGAGGTAAATAGCCGCCTTCAGAACCGTGCTGAGAGAGGGCCCAAAAGGACTGCCGTCTAAGGCCGAGGATAGGGCTCTGAACAATTCCCCCGACACCGGCAGCCTACGGGTGCGCGGACACTTCCCCTTCTTCTGCAGACCCCTGAGTGTTGCCTTGACGGCTTGTGAAGCAAGGATGGAACCCCCATCTGGCTTGGCGATCATGCGATAATGCTGGAGCCCTGCTAAATATAGCTTGATGGTGTTGTGCGACAAGGAGAGGCGAGTGTGGCAAAATGCAATGAACGCCAAGACATATGAGGTTTCCTCCAGCTGACCCCTTGGGAATTCTCGAGCAAACTTGCTGAAAGCTGTGAGGCCGGCCCGATAATTCCTAGCTGTGTTGTGGGAAAGAGAACCCTCGACCAGTCTCTCTGCCTGGACCACCAGGGATGCTAATCCAGGATGAATGAGCTGAGTGGAGGAACCTGCGTACCGGAATGATCTGCTTTGGGCATTTCCTGAATGAAAGTGGAAAAACAGAAACGGGAGAGGGCGTCAGCAGCAGTATTGGAATCCCCTGGAATGTGAGCACAACGGACGTGGAAGTTGTGGGTGAGGGATAGCCACACTAATTTCCGCAGTAGAGCCATGACCCGGAGAGATCTGGACCTGCCGGAAATGATAATATCGACCAGGGACTGGTTGTCCGTGACGAACAAGACTGGCAAGTTGGACCAGGAGCTGCCCCAGACCAAGGCGGCAGCCACGATTGGATATAATTCCAGGAAAGGAGAAGACCCGATGGCAGCTGGGTCTGCTTGGATTTCCGGCGGCCAGCTGGCCACCAGCCAGTGGGACCTGAAGATGGCGGCAAAGCCGATGGAACCGGCTGCGTCCGAGAAAATAATCGGGGAAGCCGAGTCCCAGCGGGGAACGAAGAGGGAAATGCCGTTCCATTCTGAAAGGAAGGTGTCCAACATGGCAAGATCCGAGATGGCGTGGCGGTCGAGGTGGAAAACAGAATCCTGGTCACGAACTGTGGAAAGAAGATGCAACAGGCTGGCCAGAAAAGACCGGCCCTGGGGCATGATCTTCGTGGCGTGATTCAGCAGACCCAGTAAGGACTGAAGCTCCGCCTTGGTCAGGGACAGAGCGCTGACCGCCCGGGAGATGGCAGAGCGGATCCTGGTCAACTTTTTAGGTGGCAGACTGGCCTCCATCTTGACGGAATCTAATGTGATGCCCAGAAAGGTCACCCTGGTGGCAGGGCCCTCGGTCTTGGAGGAGGCCACGGGCACCTGGAGGAGGGAGAAGAACTCCAAGAGGGTAGCGGGAATTCAAGGGACCGGATGAGGATTCTCAATGAGCAAGAAATCGTCCAGGTAATGAATTACCATGATAAGACCTCCGTGATGCACCAGGATCCAATGGAGAGCCCTAGCAAACTGGTCGAACAGCCAGGGGCTGCTCTTGGACCCAAAGATTAAGCGGTTGGCAAAATAAAACCTGTCCGACCAATTGATACCATAGTACCTCCAAAGATGCGGGTGGACCGGGAGAAGCTTGAAGGCATCAGCTATGTCTACCTTGGCAAGCCAGGACCCAACCCCCGACTGGAGAATGAGCTGAATGGCTTCCTCAACTGACGAGTATTGCATGGAATACTCCTCAGAGGGGATAAGGGAATTCAGGCTTGGGGTGGATGACATATGAGGCGCTGACAGGTCGTAGATGAGGAGTTTTTTATTGGAGGACTGTTTCACAACCAGCCCGATAGGGTTAATCTGCCAGGACTGAAACGGAATGTGGAGAAAGGGACCGATGATAAAACCCTTCTCCACTTCGGATCGAAGGAGGGCATCCACGGCCTCCGGGTCACCGAACGCCGAACGCAAATTGGGACCCTCCCATGACCCGTGAGGCAGGGTGATGAGCCCTGTATGGAAGCCCTCCTTGAACCCGGCCAAGAGGAAGGCCACGAAGAGACGGTCTGGGTGATCCTGCAGCAGAACAGCCAGAATGTCTACATCAATGTCGGCTAGTCAGGAGCTCTTAGACGATTTCCTGGTGCAGGCCGAACGTGGATGGGCCCGAAAACATGCCGAGCAGATGTGAAGAGCTCGACAGGCGTTAAAGGCACAACCCCCCGCATTGAAATTGTTGCAGACTTGGCTGCTACCTAAATAGACGATTGGTCTGCCTAGTTTGTCCATAGTAGCCGAGGGCTTGGTGGCCCCGGAAGTACTAGGAGCAGCTCCCGGCTGGGAAGGATGAGCCTGATCGGGACACCAGTCAGAAGAATGGAATATGGACTAGCAAGAGGTGCAGGAGGGAGCTCTGAGACCGGCAAAATGACGGCAGAACAGCTCCATGTCGAGATCAGCCCAATTAGTCATGGACTGAAACTGCGACAGGGCTGCTGCCACCTTAGCGGAAAAGGACCTGTGGTAATCGTAAAACGCTGAGCCACCGTACTTGTGGCCCAGGTCCGACACCCGATACAGGTAGGTATCAAGCTCCTCCCTCCTGGACGGATTGGCAGAACAAACAATGTCCCGATACAGGCTAAAGGCCAGGACAAACTCGGGAATGGACAGTTTGCGGTTAAGTCTGGCGTCTTTGGCCTTTAAGACCACCAAAACCTCCCCGCAATTAATGATCCGATTCTCCGAAATGTCCTGGGAGGCGATAAGGATGGAGGCTAAATTTACATCCTTCCCAGCCAAGATGTCCTTCTTGATATGCTCGGGGATGAAGTGAGACGGGGCAATCAGAGGACCAGAAGCTGGCCTACCTGCAACATCTGGAGGTGGGGAGGGAGCCACCACCAGGGAGAGTGGGATTGCCGAGGGTCTGGACTCTAGGGCTGCAACCCTGGCCTGAATGTCGCACAGAGAACTGGCAAGCCCGCTGATAGAGGACTGGATCTGGGACAAGGCTTGCTGGATGGAAGGAGAGCTAGACTGAGTTTCCACTGAACTCGGGGCCGTCATCAGCAAGCGGTATGATTCCGCCTTGCGGGCTGACGAATCCCCCTGCGGTTGAGCTCGGTGATCAGTCTAGGCACGGTCCAGCTCCGTAAGGAAGCGCTGACGGAGTGACCAGAAGCCGATGTTCCAGGAAGGGAAATATTGTCTTCCATCTCAGATACGTGCGACATCCTTGACCTGCGGAAGAATGTAAATGAGAGGAAAAACGAAGCTGCGGACGCGAAGGAGCAGCCGAAAATGAAGATGAAAAGCGAGGGAAACGAAACTATTTAAAATACTTACCAGAAGACGCCCAAGACCAAGGAAAAGGAGATCTGAATCCGAATGCGAACTGGTAAGCTAAAGAGAAATCCAGACCTTCAGAAGAGAAGAGGAAAACAAACAAAAATACGGTCCTCAGAGGGACCGAACAAGACCTGAACTTACCTTAGGAAAGATTTTAAAACCTTTGACTGACGCGAGCCGAAAAAACAGACCGAACCTGCGATCTGAAGATAACGCATATGAGGACCAGATGAGCGACAGCTGGGAAGCGAGATGGGAGGCGAACCCCCAAAGGAAACTAAGACAGCTCCATGTCGAGATCAGCCCAATTAGTCATGAACTGAAACTGCGACAGGGCTGCTGCCACCTTAGCGGAAAAGGACCTGTGGTAATCGTAAAACGCTGAGCCACCGTACTTGTGGCCCAGGTCCGACACCCGATACAGGTAGGTATCAAGCTCCTCCCTCCTGGACGGATTGGCAGAACAAACAATGTCCCGATACAGGCTAAAGGCCAGGACAAACTCGGGAATGGACAGTTTGCGGTTAAGTCTGGCGTCTTTGGCCTTTAAGACCACCAAAACCTCCCCGCAATTAATGATCCGATTCTCCGAGATGTCCTGGGAGGCGATAAGGATGGAGGCTAAATTCACATCCTTCCCAGCCAAGATGTCCTTCTTGATATGCTCGGGGATGAAGTGAGACGGGGCAATCAAAGGACCAGAAGCTGGCCTACCTGCAACATCTGGAGGTGGGGAGGGAGCCACCACCGGGGAGAGTGGGATTGCCGAGGGTCTGGACTCTAGGGCTGCAACCCTGGCCTGAATGTCGCACAGAGAACTGGCAAGCCCGCTGATAGAGGACTGGATCTGGGACAAGGCTTGCTGGATGGAAGGAGAGCTAGACTGAGTTTCCACTGAACTCGGGGCCGTCATCAGCAAGCGGTATGATTCCGCCTTGCGGGCTGACGAATCCCCCTGCGGTTGAGCTCGGTGATCAGTCTAGGCACGGTCCAGCTCCGTAAGGAAGCGCTGACGGAGTGACCAGAAGCCGATGTTCCAGGAAGGGAAATATTGTCTTCCATCTCAGATACGTGCGACATCCTTGACCTGCGGAAGAATGTAAATGAGAGGAAAAACAAAGCTGCGGACGCGAAAGAGCAGCCGAAAATGAAGATGAAAAGCGAGGGAAACGAAACTATTTAAAATACTTACCAGAAGACGCCCAAGACCAAGGAAAAGGAGATCTGAATCCGAATGCGAACTGGTAAGCTAAAGAGAAATCCAGACCTTCAGAAGAGAAGAGGAAAACAAACAAAAATACGGTCCTCAGAGGGACCGAACAAGACCTGAACTTACCTTAGGAAAGATTTTAAAACCTTTGACTGACGCGAGCCGAAAAAACGGACCGAACCTGCGATCTGAAGATAACGCATATGAGGACCAGATGAGCGACAGCTGGGAAGCGAGATGGGAGGCGAACCCCCAAAGGAAACTAAGACAGGTAAGACGCCAGAAGAGGATCAGTCGACCAGACTGGCCCAGGAGATGGGAGAGCCTGAGACAGGACCCAGGGGTACAAGGGACAGCCGACTGGAAGCAAGAAGCATGGACACCCCACACCCGTGAATAGCAGAGAGACCAGGTAACCGAGAACTGAAAAACAGAGCTGGGAGATCCAGGAGGAAGGAGGAACCCCGGGCGAACTAGGGTAGAGACCTGGGCGATCCAGGAGAAAGAAGAAGAACCCCAGGCGAACCAGGGTAGAAACCTGGGCGATCCAGGAGAAAGAAGAACCCCAGGCGAACTAGGGAAGAGACCTGGGCGATCCAGGAGAAAGAAGAACCCCAGGCGAACTAGGGAAGGGACCTGGGCGATCCAGGAGACAAACACGCGAACCGGGCGAACCGGAAAAGAGTCGAACCTGGGCGATCCAAGGCTTGAGACAGGACGAACACTGCGAGAGAGAGAGCCCGGGGACCCGGGAAGAATAAGCCACGACAGAAAATAAGGCGAGAATGCTGTGATGCGGAACACTGGGAGAGACCGAGGGCCGCGGTGTAATGGAAAAAGGACAACCAGAGATGAGGCCCATGAGACATGAACTAGCGACTGCGGAGGCCGACATACTCGGAGCATGGAACAAGACTCCGCAGTGGCTGGAGGAAAAACATGCTGCAGCTGGGGGACGAAAAAACTGTGGATTAAGTGCCTGAACCAGCACCTACCTGCAGATTGATGAAACTGGAACCAGCAGAATGCAGGTGCGGACCAAGCCTCAACCCACCGCAGGCAGGCGGGCCGCTCGATGGGTTAGGACCTGAGCATTCATGTTGTGTTTTGTAGGCGCAAGCCGCAGGCGTCCAACAGGTGCAGCCTCAGAACAAGCGTGCGTTTATTGTTGTGCGCCCCACCAGACTATGGGAACGCGCGACAATAGCCCCAGAAATGCGTAAGTACCTCCAGGGAAGCAGAGAAAAGACCAAGCCCCAGTGGACAGAGGGGGCAGACAGAAAAAGATGAGGGAGGGTAAGGGACAGGCATTCAGACCAGACAGACGCGGGAAGCGACAAGCGAGACCCTGGTGGCCGATTCACCCAGGCAGCGTGAGGTGGCAGGCAGGAGCTGCGCTAGACATACCTTGAGGTGCCGGGAGCGAAAGAAGGCCGATACTGGAGACGCAGCAGGAGGAAGCTGAGGGGCGGACCTGGAAGTGAGGAGGCCACAGCTGAGGACCGGAGCGCACTGCACGCGTGGTGTCCTTGACGCCGGGAGCTGAGGAGAGCCGAACGCTGGAGAAGCAGCAGGAGGAAGCTGAGGGGCGGACCCGGAAGTGAGGAGGCCACAGCTGAGGACCGGACCGTACTGCACGCCGCTGGAACGTCAGGCTGGAGAGGAGGTGAGTGCCGGCCTAAGTACTGCATGCCCCTCCCACAATTACAGGCTGCGCTGCAGCCTTAACTATTTGTTGGATTTTACTAGTTTATGACTAGTGTTGAGCGCGAATATTCGAATTGCGAATTTTCTTCTCGAATATCGCAATTTCGAGATTTCGCGAATATTTAGAATATCGTTCTATATATTCGCGAATTTGAATATTCTTTTTTTTTTTTTATTATTATATTTTTTTCTTTCCCACTTCTCTAAAGTTGTTCTTACCTGTCCTTTGGATTCCTGGCTTCCTGGCTGCTCCAGTCAGTGGCGTTTTCAACTTACTGCTATATTCCATATTAGCTAAATTACAATCTAATCTATATGTGTATTTTACGAAATTTCGCAAATTGCGATGCGAATAATATAACACGAAATAATCGCATGAAGATTTCAATTTAGCACTGCTATATTCCATATTCTAGCCTAATATGGAATATAGCTGTGCTAAGTTAGCACTGCTATATTCCATACTAGGCTAGAATATGGAATATAGCAGTGCTAAGTTGAAATCTTCATGCGATTATTTTGTGTTATATTACTCGCATCGCAATTTCGACTTTTGCAAATGTTCTTAATATTGCTCTAACTTCGTCTTTTAGAATATTACGAATATTCTAAAAGACGAAGTTAGAGCAATATTACGAAATTTCGTAAAATACACATAGATTGTATTTAAGCTAATATACTGCTATAGTAATATTTTTTAATAGTGTACATATTTTACAAAACTTAAGTTCAGAAGAGGCAAAAAAAATTTTGAGGCAAAAAAAGGGATTATAGCACTATATTAGCTAAATTACAATCTATGTGTATTCGTAATATTCTAAGAGACGAAGTTAGAGCAAATCATGAAATTTCGTAAAATACACATATTAGCCTAGCCATAGTCAATTAGCATAGGAACGTTGCCTTATACTATCAAGATAAATAATCGCAATACGCGGAAAAAAAAAAAATTGTATATTATTCGCGAGAATTGGAATAATTACGAATATTCGATTTCGACGAATATAACACGAATATTCATTCGAATATTCGCGAAATATCGCGAAATCGAATATGGCACCTCCCGCTCATCACTATTTATGACGTAAAGTCATGATTTTATGAAAGACACGGAGGCGAGTATTGCTATATCTCTCTTTACTGACAGCCACAGCAGCAAAGAAAAAATGAAACCAAATTAACATATTGCCATAGCAACCGTCCCCTCCCACCTTAGTCCCCTATATAATGTCCACTAGTCCATAGTACTTCCTCTTTCTTGGCGAATGCCACTCCTACCGGACCGGACATCAGACACTCCAAACTGAACCGCAAAACTGGAACCATCCGAACTTGAAACACCAGAAATGGATAACAGGAGAGCCGTCTTCCGGAACGTCTGGCAATGAGAGGGAACTCCCCTTGAACTCGCAACCGCTGAACTGGAACAGGAAGAAGCTACTCCACAGGAATCAACGAGAACCACTCATCAGAGAAGTCATCCTGTGAAGAGAACAAAATGCATGAAAGAAAATGTTCCATCCGTATGACACGTGCAAACACGAAAAACCATCAATAATCCACAATAATACAGATCATCACAAATAAACTTACATCCCAACAAGCAATAACCCAAGGGAGGGAAAATACCTAGGGCGGGCAATACTCGCCTCCGTGTCTTTCATAAAATCAGGACTTTACGTCATAAACGAGTAAAATCCCATAATTTTATTTCAAGACACGGAGGCTCCTATTGCAAGTTTAAAGCTGTAAAATAACCGAAGAAAAAGCATGCAGAGACGGGCGAAAATAGAATTCTTTAAAAGTCGAAGCCCGCGACCAGTCGGCAATCTTCATGATGTCCTCCAGACGAGCCCCAGACACCAACATAGAGGTGGAAGCAGCACTCCTAGTAGAGTGGGCCGTGAACACAGAGGTGTCCACACCCGCCAAAGACATACTCCACTTTAACCCAACGCGCCAGAGTAGGGGTAGAAACCGGGGCAAACGGTCGTCGATATGAGAGAAACAACTGAGGGTTCCCAGCAGATCTATGCATGGAGGTCCTAGCCTCATATTCCTGGAGACAAGCGACCGGGCAAAGGTTCGGAACAGCCGGAAAACTGGGATAAGAAACTGAACGAATATGTGTCTTGGTCCGGCGGGAGATATTGAAAGTGACCCCTTCCGGCGAAAATGACCTGGCATCAAAATCTAATGCCCTGACATCAGAAACTCTTTTGCAAGAGATTAGGCAAAAGAGCGTAACCAGTTTGGCCGAAAGCTGGCGCAGGGAAAGTTGAGAGTTAGATGGCTACGTCGTGAAAAGATCCAAGACCAAAGAGACATCCCAGGTGGAAGAAAAACGCGGCCGAGGGGGCCGCGACATACGAGATCCCTTGAGGAGTCGGCATACAAGGGGATGTTGACCCGCAGGACGTCCTTCGAATCCCTGGTGAAAGGAAGAAATCGCTGATCGGAAGAGATTGATCGTACGATACGCCTTACCCTCCTCAAATAAGGTTGTCAAAAACTCTAGGACGTCCGATACAGGGGCTGAAAGGGGATCCACACGCCGTGCGACGCACCAACTAGTCCATGATCCCCAGGCCGCTCTATAGGCCCTCCTGGTGCCAGGAGCCCACGACTGCTCCAAGAGTCTTCTAGCTGCGTCCGAAAGATCCTCGCCTTGGCCGAGACGCCCAATATTCTGCAGGCCAGCAGACGGAGAGATCCCTTTAACAGCAGTGGGTGTCGCGCGCCTCCGGAGTCTAGGAGAAGTTCTGGGTAGTCCGGCAGAAGAAGCGGCGGCAGGATGAGCAGGTCCAGCAGATGGGGAAACCATGACTGGAAGTCCAAAACGGCACAATCAAGACCAATTCCGCTTGTGATTCAGGACCCGGGGAAGCATCGCAAACGGTGGGAATGCGTAGAGGAGAGGTCCGCGCCAATCTGCAGGGAATGCGTCTACTGCCTCTGCGTCTGGATCGGTTGCCAACTGAAAAAGCGTGTTAACTGAGCGTTCAATCGAGAGGCAAACAGGTCGATAGAGAATGGGCCCCAGAGGGATGAGATGTCTGAGAACACCAGTCCATCTAATTTCCAATCGCTGCCATCCTTGAGGTACCAAGAGTTCCAGTCCGCTCTGGACATTCTGCAGACCAGGCAGATACTCCCCCACTACCGTAACCTCCTGGTTGAGACAGAAAGACCAGAACTCCTTGGCCAAATGAGACAACATGCTCGAATGGGTACCTCCCATGGAATTGACATATCGGACAGCAGACACGTTGTCCATACGAAGGCGAATGCAGGCACTGGCGACGTTCTTGGCAAAACTGCGGATGGCAAAAGATCCGGCCAACAGCTCCAGGGCGTTGATATGGAGTGAGGCTTCCTCCTGAGACCAACGTCCTCCGGTGGAGACTCCGTCGCAGTGGGCCCCCCACCCGAGCAGACTGGCGTCCGAGTCGATCGTGAAGTCCGGACGCGGACCGCAAATCGCCTTCCCATTCCAAGCTTGAAGATTCGAGATCCACCAACGCAACTCGTCCCGAGTCTCCGAATCCAGCGAGATCATGTCCGCGTATGAGGCACCGGTCTGAAGGTGTGCATGCTTCAGGCGCTGAAGAGCTCGGTAATGGAGAGGGGCCGGAAACACCGCTTGAATTGAGGAGGAGAGGAGTCCTATGATCCGTGCCAGATGGCGCAGCGTGATCCGAGGGGTAACCAACGTCTTGCGTATCTCCTTGCGGATAGACCGAAGTTTCGACTGGGGAAGACTGAGGGTCTCTGAGACTGAATCCACCGAGAAGCCGAGGAACTCCATCACTCTGGAGGGGGTTAATGAAGACTTCTCGTAGTTGATGAGGAAGCCCAACCGGGACAGCAGATCCATCGTCACCTGTAACTGTGAAAGAAGGAGAGAAGGATCCTGAGCCAGTAAGAGCAGGTCGTCTAGATAGATGATCAACCTGATCCCGCGGCTGCGGAGCCACGCCACCACCGGGCGCATGAGCTTGGTGAAGCACCAAGGGGCCTGACGACAGGCCGAACGGAAGGCAAGAGAAACGCCACGTTTGGTCCTTCCAAAGGAAACGGAGAAGGTCCCTGGAAGGAACTGCGACCGGGACGGTGAGATAGGCATCCTTCAGATCCAATTTTACCATCCAATCTCCCTGGAGGAGGAGATCCCTGAGGAGGTGAATACCCTCCATCTTGAAGTGCCTGTAACGCACAAATCTGTTCAGAGGTCTGAGATTTATGACGGGGCGCATCTGCCCTCCTTTCTTCCGCACGAGGAAGATACTGCTGAGCAGGCCCTCTGAGGGGTACAGGGCCAGCTCGATGGCGCTCTTGTGAAGGAGTTCTGTGAGTTCCTTGTCTATAGCCCGAGACGCGGCCCTGGAGGATGGGATAGGAGGGGGAAACGGAATATGATGTGGGCACTGCACCAGTTCTATCTGGAAGCCCCGTATTGTGGAAAGAACCCAACCGTCTGACGTGATTGATTCCCAGACATGAGAAAAATGTTGGAGTCTGCCCCCTACACAAACTGGAGAAAAAGGAAGACGAGGGACACTTACCAAGGGGACGATGGAACCCGGAACCTCCTCTGAAAGGCCTGCGGCTAGGTGCACCTCGGGACAGGAAGAAACCTTGCGATTGCCTGGTGTCCTGGAATGAGGATCGCTGAGTGAAGGGTTTTTGACCGTAGGAGCCTCTGCCCGTACCACGGGCGTGGAATGAAGAGCGGCCGGCTGAACGGCCCCTGTAACTGCTGGCCCTCGAGGAAAAACGGCCCTGGAACACCCTCCTCATGGACGACTGTGCCTTGTCCAGAGCAGTAAAGGCACCAACGAACTTGCCCATGTCCTTAATGAAGGATTCTCCAAACAGGAGACCCTGTGCCTCTCTCCCGGCCTCAGTGAGGGCTAGATTCACCAATTTCGGGCTCTATTTGAACAGAATAGCTTTGCGCCGTTCAATGGACAGGGAGCTATTCACATTGCCCGCTATACATATGGCCCGCTGGACCCAACCCCGGAGCTCCTCCGGATCTACAGGCGTATTAGCCTCTCTGGCGATTTCCGCCATCTCGAAAATCTTGGTCAACGGGCCAAAGACATCCAGGAGCTTGTCCTGGCACGCTTTTAGTGCTGATTCTAGACCCCTTCTAGGGTTCCACCCAGATTTCGCTAAAAACTAGACCATTTTGGGGTCCACAGACGGGGTCTCGCAAACCTTGTTTGCAATGAAGGGGTCTTGGGCACTCGGCCTTCAATTTGTTGCGAGCCTCCTTAGTCAGAGGGCAACAAACACGCGCTTCAAGGTATTGAGCCACGTGGTCAAGGGGGAGCCATTCGGCAGATCTGGGGTGGTGAAAACTGTCAGGATCGAAAAGGGGTTCCCCTAGAGGATCGGTTAAGACATCCGACGGCCCCTGCAATGCGTCCGAAGACAAAGCGCCAGGAGGCGCCGGGATGGGTGTCGGAGTAGGGTCGGCAGGGGCAGAATCAGACAAATCTTCCTCGGGGAAATCAATATCCTCAAACAAAGCCTCCTCCTCAGAGTCGACCTCAGAGACGATCTCTAAATCAGTTTGTGCTCTGGCGCACTTCCAATTCCTCGCCCGTTCTGCCTGGCGGGATGAGGCTCTTTTGCGCGAAGTTGCGCTCTCTGGGGTGGCATTAGACTCACCAATCAAAGGGGTTCTGAAGGGTGAGGTACAGGCAAGTCGGGCTGTGCCGTGTCACCGGAGACACTAGGGCGAGCTGAGAGGGGATCCGAGATGGATTTGGTGAGGGAGTGGGTTACGGACCCCATATCGGCCATAATGGCCTCAGAAACAGAGCGCTGGAAAGCATCCGGAGAAAAAACGGAACCACCAGGGGGTATGGCCAGATGAGTGAGACATGACTGCAGTGAACTAATGCACAGTCTGGATATCAGGATTCAACTAAACAGCCAGAGGAGCAGCCTAATAGGGCTACCCAAATGCAGAGGGCAGCAAAAATCCCCAGTGGAATCTAGCCTAACAGGGAGAGCTAACCTGAGGGTAAGAACGCTAACTCACAGTGGGTAGTCACCCAATCAGTGAGTCGGAGCAAGGAGAGGGAGCCGAACAGTGAGAGGGCGCAGGGCGGAAGGCGTGGCCAGAAATCGGAAGAAAGAAAGCCAACGCTAGAGGGAAAAAAGCCTAAGAAAAGAGGGAGCAGAAAGCAAAAAGGACTACAACAAAATGGCCGCCGAAACCACGCAACTGGACGAAATCCCGCGAGACTACAGCACAGCGCAGCAGACGGCGGGAAAGATGGGAGAAGAAGAAACAGCGAGCGCTCTGTCCCCCCCCCCCCCCCACCCAAGTAAGTGATGGGAAGGGGAGGAGAGGAAGGCGCGAGTCCGCAGGGAAGAGGAAAACCTACAATTAACCCCTTCAGACCACCCCCGCTGCCGGAGCAGGGCAAGAAGGGACAGGGGAAGCTGGATACAGCAAGCCGATAACCTGGGGAAAAAACAGATAAACCTATATATCCTAGTACAAAAAACAGGGAAAAATTAAAGCCTAAATAAATATAAAGCCCATAAAATATATACAACACTGTAAAATACCATAAAATATAAGCTGCTAAACCATAGGGTACTTATCTTTGTGGCAGCAGCAGCAAAGAAAGACTAAGTACTATGGACTGGTGGACATTATATAGGGGACTAAGGTGGGAGGGGACGGTTGCTATGGCAATATGTTAATTTGGTTTCATTTTTTCTTTACTGCTGTGGCTGTCAGTAAAGAGAGATGATGCAATAGGAGCCTCCGTGTCTTGGAATACAATTATATATGTACAGCTGGTATAACCTGGGTATCTCCTGTATATAATTATATATGTACAGCTGGTATAAGTTGTACATCTTCTTGTATATAGTTATATGGACCATGCTGGTATAACCTGGGCATCTCCTGTATATAATTATATATGTACAGCTGGTATAACCTGGGTATCTCCTGTATATAATTATATATGTACAGCTGGTATAAGTTATACATCTTCCTGTATACAGTGATATGGACCATGCTGGTATAACCTGGGCATCTCCTGTATATAATTATATATGTACAGCTGGTATAAGTTATACATCTTCTTGTATACAGTGATATGGACCATGCTGGTATAACCTGGGCATCTCCTGTATACAATTATACATGTACAGCTGGTATAAGTTATACATCTTCTTGTATACAGTGATATGGACCATGCTGGTATAACCTGGGCATCTCCTGTATATAATTATATATGTACAGCTGGTATAACCTGGGTATCTCCTGTATATAATTATATATGTACAGCTGGTATAACCTGGGCATCTCCTGTATATAATTATATATGTACAGCTGGTATAAGTTATACATCTTCTTGTATATATGGTGATATGGAGCACGCTGGTATAACCTGGGCATCTCCTGTATATAATTATATATATACAGCTGGTATTAGTTATACATCTTCTTGTATATAGTGATATGGACCATGCTGGTATAACCTGGGTATCTCCTGTATATAATTATATATGTACAGCTGGTATAACCTGGGCATCTGCTGTATATAATTATATATGTACAGCCGGTATAAGTTATACATCTTCTTGTATATATAGTGATATGGAGCACGCTGGTATAACCTGGGCATCTCCTGTATATAATTATATATGTACAGCTGGTATAACCTGGGCATCTGCTGTATATAATTATATATGTACAGCCGGTATAAGTTATACATCTTCTTGTATATATAGTGATATGGAGCACGCTGGTATAACCTGGGCATCTCCTGTATATAATTATATATGTATGGCTGGTATTAGTTATACATCTTCTTGTATATAGTGATATGGAGCATGCTGGTATAACCTGGGTATCTCCTGTATATAATTATATATATACAGCTGGTATAAGTTATACATCTTCTTGTATATAGTGATATGGAGCATGCTGGTATAACCTGGGCATCTCCTGTATATAATTATATATATACAGCTGGTATAAGTTATACATCTTCTTGTATATAGTGATATGGAGCATGCTGGTTAGTGGCAGATTACAATAGGGACGTTTGGTTCGGCAGGCCTAGACCCAGCACCGCGGTGGCGCACAGGAGAGCATAGTTCTCTGCCCTGCCGCCGTCTGCCGATCACCGCAAAAAGCTTCAGGCCTGCTAGCCCTGAGGCCTATGTATTAGTGAAATCCCGGTGCAGGCGGGTGTGATGACGTCATTGCCTGCCTGTGCAGGGACGCAGCATTGTGACGTGTGTGCGCCTGCCTCATCAAGCATTCCTATGCCAGCAACCGCCTGGCCCTGGACATAGGTGAGTATTTAGCTTTTAGTTTTTTTTTATTTATTTTTTTTATTTCATGTGCCTACTTTGGGGACAGACAGGAGGACATATTATAAGACATTAAGAGACAAATTATTATGGGAGGGACTGCTATGTGGGGGCAAATGATTATGTGGGGCAGTGTTGGGGAAACTACTATATGGGGCAGTGTGGGGGGAAATTACTATGTGGGGGAAATTACTGTGTGGGGGAAATTACTATGTGGGGACAGAGTGGGGGAAATTACTATGTGGGGGAAATTACTATGTGGGGGCAGTGTGGGGGAAATTACTATGTGGGGGCAGTGTGGGGGAAATTACTATGTGGGGGAAATTACTATGTGGGGGAAATTACTATGTGGGGGCAGTGTGGGGGAAATTACTATGTGGGGGCAGTGTGGGGGAAATTACTATGTGGGGGAAATTACTATGTGGGGGCAGTGTGGGGGAAATTACTATGTAGGGGAAATTACTATGTGGGGGCAGTGTGGGGGAAATTACTGTGTGGGGGAAAATTACTGTGTGGGGGAAATTACTGTGTGGGGGAAAATTACTATGTGGGGGAAATTACTGTGTGGGGGAAAATTACTGTGTGGGGGAAATTACTGTGTGGGGGAAATTACTATGTGGGGACAGAGTGGGGGAAATTACTGTGTGGGGGAAATTACTGTGAGTGGGAAATTACTATGTGGGGGAAAATACTGTGTAGGGGAAATTACTGTGTGGGAAAAATTACTATGTGGGGGCAGCGTGGGGGAAATTACTGTGTGGAGGCAGTGTGAGCGAAATTGCTGCGTGGAGGGAAATTACTGTGTGGGGGCAGCGTGGAGGGAAATTACTGTGTAGGGGCAGCGTGGGGGGAAATTACTGTGTAGGGGCAGCGTGGGGGGAAATTGCCATGTGGAATCAGTGTGGGGGAAATTACTATGTTGGGGCAGTGTGTAGGAAATTACTTTTTGGGGGCAGTGTGGGGGAAATTGCTATAAGGGGAAAGTGTATAGGAAATTACTATGTGGGGGGAAATTACTATATGGGGCAGTGTGGGAGCAAATTACTATGTGGGGGCAGTGTGGGGTAAATTGCTATGTGGGGGAAATTACTGTGTGGGGGAAACTGCAGTGTGGAGAAAATTACTGTGTGGGGGCAGTGTGGGGGAAATTACTGTGTGGGACCAGTGTGGGGAAATTACTGTTTTGGTGCAGTGTGGGGGAAATTACTGTGTGGGGGAAATTATTATATGGGGCAGTGTGGGGGAAATTACTGTGTGGGGGGAAATTACTATATGCAGGGCCGTCTTTAATATTGGTTGGACCCTGGGCAAGTATTTAGTTGGGCCCCCTGGATCCCGCCCTCCCCACCCGCCCGCACTTTGCTGTACTTGCTATACAGCAGCACTTACCTGTCACGTCCAGGGCCTCCAGGTGACATCTCCTCTCTGTCATCATCTTCTCTTTTATCATCTTCTCCACTCGGTCCGGACACTTCTCTCAGCCGCCTCGTCTCTGCAGAGTGTGACACACAGACATCTTGGCTTCCTCACATTCTATCATTATCCCCCAACTGGAGTCCCCACAGTGTTATCCTGCTGCTTTCTGTGCCCCCCCCCCTCCCCCCAGGAGTGTAGCTATAGGGGGTGCAGAGGTAGCAGTCGCTACTGGGCCCAGGAGCATGAAGGGGCCCAAGGACACTTGTGCCGCATAAGAAGACACACAAAGCACTGAGAGAAGGGGGGTCCAAGCTGAACTCTTGCACCGGAGCCCATGAGCCTTTAGTTACGCCCCCCCCCCCCAATACCCCCAAATACTATCCTGAAGAAACATTACTGCCCCCATAGTAATAGTGCTCCTCATAGTCCCACCAATAGTAATTCCCTTCTAGAATGCCCTCATTAGTAACACTGCCCCAACCGTGATAATGCTCCTCAACAATGCCCCCATTATTAGAAGAGCCTTCCCATATTATTAATACCCTCACAGAGTCCCTAGTAGAAACAAGGCCCACTATTGTTCCCCCAGTGGTAATAAAGCTCCCTACAGACCCCTCAGTAGTAATAAGGCCGCCATAGTGCACTTAGTAGAAATAAGGCGGATCTATAAGACCCTCCTATAGAGCCCCCAGTAGTAATAAGACCGCCTATAATGTCCCCTGGATCTGCAGTGCCCCCGGCAGTTATACTCCTCCCTCCACCATACAGTCCCATGTAAATAACACCACCTCCTCCCCAGCCGCCTCCAACGCACAATCCAATGTAAACATCACCCCCTAAGGCTACTTTCACACTTGCGTTCGTGCAGATCTGTCCTGTACTTGATCTGCACCGATAATACAAACGAATGCATCCGTTCAGGACCGATCCGTTTGTATTAGATTTGAATTTCTAAGGCTACTTTCACACTTGCGTTCAGAGCGGATCCGTCTGGTGTCTGCACAGATGGATCCGCTCCTATAATGCAGACGATGGGATCCGTTCAGAACGGATCCGTCCGCATTATAGTTTAGAAAAAATTCTAAGTGTGAAAGTTGCTCAGACGGATCCGTCCAGACTTTACATTGGATACAGTGAAAGTCAATGGGGGACGGATCCGTTTGAAAATTGAGCCATATTGTGTCAACTTCAAACGGATCCGTCCCCATTGACTTGCATTGTAAGTCTGGACGGATCCGTTTGCCTCCACACGGCCAGGTGGACACCCGAACGCTGCAAGCATCATTCAGGTGTCCGCCTGCTGAGCGGAGCGGAGGCTGAACGGTGCAAGACTGATGCATTCTGAGCGGATCCGCATCCACTCAGAATGCATTAGGGCTGGACGGATCCGTTCGGGGCCACTCGTGAGAGCCTTCAAACCGAACTCACAAACGGAGCCCCGAACGCTAGTGTGAAAGTAGCCTAAGTCCCAATACGGATCCGTCCTGACTTACATTGAAAGTCAATGGGGGACGGATCCGCTTACAATTGCACCATTTTGTGTCAATGCAAAGGGATCCGTCCCCATTTACTTACATTGTAAGTCAGGACGGATCCGTTTGGCTCCATAAGGCCATACGGACACAAAAACGCTGCTTGCAGCATTTTGGGGTCCGCCTCCAAAATGGAACGGAGGGCCGTACGGAGCTGAACGAATGCATTCTGAATGGATCCGCATCCATACAGAATGCATTGGGGTTAAACTGATGCATTTGGGGCTGCTTGTGAGAGCCTTGAAATGGATCTCACAAGCGGATCCCCAAACGCAAGTGTGAACGTAGCCAAAACATTAAGTCCCATGTACATAAACATCATTCCCTCCCCCCCCCCATCCACTTTCCACATACAGTCCCATGTCAATAACATCCCTCCCTTCAGCCCTAACATACATTCCAGTTAAATAACTACAACTCCCAGCATTGCTCTGCCTCTCCCTTCACTTACCTCTCCAGTCCTGATATACAGACATCAGCATTAGGCTCCTAGTACTCCTCTTCACTCCAGTCGAATCCTGCACTGGTCACATGATGGTGACATCATCCAGGTCATCCTATCACAGCCTGTTTTGCTGATCACATGACCTGTGATGTCACCAAAGGTCCTTCGCCTCTTCACAGTGTATTAGATTCAATTGTATTGCCGTTCTGTGTACGGCAATACAGTTGTATCTAGCAGGCAGGCAGGACATTCGGGGCCTGGGACAAAACATCCGGGGCCCAGGCCCCGAATGTTTTAACCTTGCGATGCCCACTAGTGAATGGGAGTCGGGAAACGGAGCTCTCATGGGCCCCCAGGAGCAACTGGGCCCGGGGCAGCTGCCCCTTTTGCCCTGCGGCAAAGACGGCCCTGACTATATGGGGCTTTGCTATTGGGGATGCACCGTAGTGGCAATTATATTATTTTTGGGGACACTATACTGGGATTATTACCTGGAGCCCAATATAGGGTGTTTTTATTACCGGGGGCACTATAGGGGACCTTATAGCTGCTGTGGACACTATATAGACATCAAAATGGTGCAAACTAGAACTAGCTTAGTTTCCCATAGCAGTCAATCAGGTTCCACCATTAGGGATGAGCGAACTCGAACTGTATAGTTCGGGTTCGTACCGAATTTTGGGGTGTCCGTGACACGGACCCGAACCCGGACATTTTCGTAAAAGTCCGGGTTCGGGTTCGGTGTTCGTCGCTTTCTTCGCGCTTTTGTGACGCTTTCTTGGCGCTTTTTGAAAGGCTGCAAAGCAGCCAATCAACAAGCGTCATACTACTTGCCCCAAGAGGCCATCACAGCCATGCCTACTATTGGCATGGCTGTGATTGGCCAGAGCACCATGTGACCCAGCCTCTATTTAAGCTGGAGTCACATAGCGCCGCCCGTCACTCTGCTCTGATTAGCGTAGGGAGAGGTTGCGGCTGCGACAGTAGGGCGAGATTAGGCAGATTAACTCCTCCAAAGGACTTGATTAACTGATCGATCTGCAGCTGTGGATCATTGAGCTGCTGATCCTCAATTGCTCACTGTTTTTAGGCTGCACAGACCGTTTGTCAGTCTCATTTTTCTGGGGTGATCGGCGGCCATTTTGTGTCTTGTGGTGCGCCAGCACAAGCTGCGACCAAGTGCATTTAACCCTCAATGGTGTGGTTGTTTTTTGGCTAAAGCCTACATCAGGGTGAAGCTGTGACACCAAGTGCATTTAACCAGCAATAGTCTGTTCATTTTTTGGCCATATCCCAGTCTAATTCTGTCACTAAATCCATACCGGTCACCCAGCGCCTAAATACTAGGCCTCAAATTTATATCCAGCTAAATCTGTCCCTAGTGCTGTAGCTGGGCGAGTTATTTAGTGTCCGTTCAAGCACATTTCTTGTTCTGGGTTGAAATACAATTCCCAATTTAGCAATTTCATAATTTAGTGGTTCCTGCTATATCAGAGCTCTTTGAAATCTATCCCAAAAAGGGTATATAATATTGAAGGTGCACATAGGGTCATTCAGAGTAACTTCACACACACCCGCTACTGTGTATTTCCAAGTCTAATTCTGTCACTAAATCCATACCGGTGACCCAGCGCCTAAATACTAGGCCTCAAATTTAATTCCCTCTAAATCTCTCGTTACCCACCGCTGTACTGTTGTTGCTGGGCAAGATATTTAGTGTCCGTCAAAGCACATTTTTTGTTCTGGGTTGAAGTACAATTCCCAATTTAGCAATTTCATAATTTAGTGGTTTCTGCTATATCAGAGCTATTTGAAATCTATCCCTAAAAGGGTATATAATATTGAAGGTGCACATAGGGTCATTCAGAATAACTTCACACACACCCGCTACTGTGTATTTCCAAGTCTAATTCTGTCACTAAACCCATACCTGTCACCCAGCGCCTAAATACTAGGCCTCAAATTTAAATCCCTCTAAATCTCTCGTTACCGTTGTCCTGTTGTAGCTGGGAAAGTTATTTAGTGCCCGTCAAAGCACATTTTTTGTTCTGGGTTGAAGTACAATTCCCAATTTAGCAATTTCATAATTTAGTGGTTCCTGCTATATCAGAGCTATTTGAAATCTATCCCAAAAAGGGTATATAATATTGAAGGTGCACATAGGGTCATTCAGAATAACTTCACACACACCCGCTACTGTGTATTTCCAAGTCTAATTCTGTCACTAAATCCATACCGGTGACCCAGCGCCTAAATACTAGGCCTCAAATTTAATTCCCTCTAAATCTCTCGTTACCCACCGCTGTACTGTTGTTGCTGGGCAAGATATTTAGTGTCCGTCAAAGCACATTTTTTGTTCTGGGTTGAAGTACAATTCCCAATTTAGCAATTTCATAATTTAGTGGTTTCTGCTATATCAGAGCTATTTGAAATCTATCCCTAAAAGGGTATATAATATTGAAGGTGCACATAGGGTCATTCAGAATAACTTCACACACACCCGCTACTGTGTATTTCCAAGTCTAATTCTGTCACTAAACCCATACCTGTCACCCAGCGCCTAAATACTAGGCCTCAAATTTAAATCCCTCTAAATCTCTCGTTACCGTTGTCCTGTTGTAGCTGGGAAAGTTATTTAGTGCCCGTCAAAGCACATTTTTTGTTCTGGGTTGAAGTACAATTCCCAATTTAGCAATTTCATAATTTAGTGGTTCCTGCTATATCAGAGCTATTTGAAATCTATCCCAAAAAGGGTATATAATATTGAAGGTGCACATAGGGTCATTCAGAATAACTTCACACACACCGCTTCTGTGCATTTCCAAGTCTAATTCTGTCACTAAATCCATACCGGTGACCCAGCGCCTAAATACTAGGCCTCAAATTTAATTCCCTCTAAATCTCTCGTTACCCACCGCTGTACTGTTGTTGCTGGGCAAGATATTTAGTGTCCGTCAAAGCACATTTTTTGTTCTGGGTTGAAGTACAATTCCCAATTTAGCAATTTCATAATTTAGTGGTTTCTGCTATATCAGAGCTATTTGAAATCTATCCCTAAAAGGGTATATAATATTGAAGGTGCACATAGGGTCATTCAGAATAACTTCACACACACCCGCTACTGTGTATTTCCAAGTCTAATTCTGTCACTAAATCCATACCGGTGACCCAGCGCCTAAATACTAGGCCTCAAATTTAATCCCTCTAAATCTCTCGTTACCCACCGCTGTACTGTTGTTGCTGGGCAAGATATTTAGTGTCCGTCAAAGCACATTTTTTGTTCTGGGTTGAAGTACAATTCCCAATTTAGCAATTTCATAATTTAGTGGTTTCTGCTATATCAGAGCTATTTGAAATCTATCCCTAAAAGGGTATATAATATTGAAGGTGCACATTGGGTCATTCAGAATAACTTCACACACACGCTTCTGTGCATTTCCAAGTCTAATTCTGTCACTAAATCCATACCGGTGACCCAGCGCCTAAATACTAGGCCTCAAATTTAATTCCCTCTAAATCTCTCGTTACCCACCGCTGTACTGTTGTTGCTGGGCAAGATATTTAGTGTCCGTCAAAGCACATTTTTTGTTCTGGGTTGAAGTACAATTCCCAATTTAGCAATTTCATAATTTAGTGGTTTCTGCTATATCAGAGCTATTTGAAATCTATCCCTAAAAGGGTATATAATATTGAAGGTGCACATAGGGTCATTCAGAATAACTTCACACACACCGCTTCTGTGCATTTCCAAGTCTAATTCTGTCACTAAATCCATACCGGTGACCCAGCGCCTAAATACTAGGCCTCAAATTTAATTCCCTCTAAATCTCTCGTTACCCACCGCTTGTACTGTTGTTGCTGGGCAAGATATTTAGTGTCCGTCAAAGCACATTTTTTGTTCTGGGTTGAAGTACAATTCCCAATTTAGCAATTTCATAATTTAGTGGTTTCTGCTATATCAGAGCTATTTGAAATCTATCCCTAAAAGGGTATATAATATTCAAGGTGCACATTGGGTCATTCAGAATAACTTCACACACACGCTTCTGTGCATTTCCAAGTCTAATTCTGTCACTAAATCCATACCGGTCACCCAGCGCCTAAATACTAGGCCTCAAATTTATATCCCGCTGAATTTGAATACAATACATTGGGCCAAATAATATATTTGTTGTTGTGGTGAACCATAACAATGAGAAAAACATCTAGTAAGGGACGCGGACGTGGACATGGTCGTGGTGGTGTTAGTGGACCCTCTGGTGCTGGGAGAGGACGTGGCCGTTCTGCCACATCCACACGTCCTAGTGTACCAACTACCTCAGGTCCCAGTAGCCGCCAGAATTTACAGCGATATATGGTGGGGCCCAATGCCGTTCTAAGGATGGTAAGGCCTGAGCAGGTACAGGCATTAGTCAATTGGGTGGCCGACAGTGGATCCAGCACGTTCACATTATCTCCCACCCAGTCTTCTGCAGAAAGCGCACAGATGGCGCCTGAAAACCAACCCCATCAGTCTGTCACATCACCCCCATGCATACCAGGGAAACTGTCTCAGCCTCAAGTTATGCAGCAGTCTCTTATGCTGTTTGAAGACTCCGCTGGCAGGGTTTCCCAAGGGCATCCACCTAGCCCTTCCCCAGCGGTGAAAGACATAGAATGCACTGACGCACAACCACTTATGTTTCCTGATGATGAGGACATGGGAATACCACCTCAGCATGTCTCTGATGATGACGAAACACAGGTGCCAACTGCTGCGTCTTTCTGCAGTGTGCAGACTGAACAGGAGGTCAGGGATCAAGACTGGGTGGAAGACGATGCAGGGGACGATGAGGTCCTAGACCCCACATGGAATGAAGGTCGTGCCACTGACTTTCACAGTTCGGAGGAAGAGGCAGTGGTGAGACCGAGCCAACAGCGTAGCAAAAGAGGGAGCAGTGGGCAAAAGCAGAACACCCGCCGCCAAGAGACTCCGCCTGCTACTGACCGCCGCCATCTGGGACCGAGCACCCCAAAGGCAGCTTCAAGGAGTTCCCTGGCATGGCACTTCTTCAAACAATGTGCTGACGACAAGACCCGAGTGGTTTGCACGCTGTGCCATCAGAGCCTGAAGCGAGGCATTAACGTTCTGAACCTGAGCACAACCTGCATGACCAGGCACCTGCATGCAAAGCATGAACTGCAGTGGAGTAAACACCTTAAAACCAAGGAAGTCACTCAGGCTCCCCCTGCTACCTCTTCTGCTGCTGCCGCCTCGGCCTATTCTGCTGCTGCCGCCTCGGCCTCTTCCTCCGCCTCTGGAGGAACGTTGGCACCTGCCGCCCAGCAAACAGGGGATGTACCACCAACACCACCACCACCACCTCCGTCACCAAGCGTCTCAACCATGTCACACGCCAGCGTTCAGCTCTCCATCTCACAAACATTTGATAGAAAGCGTAAATTCCCACCTAGCCACCCTCGATCCCTGGCCCTGAATGCCAGCATTTCTAAACTACTGGCCTATGAAATGCTGTCATTTAGGCTGGTGGACACAGACAGCTTCAAACAGCTCATGTCGCTTGCTGTCCCACAGTATGTTGTTCCCAGCCGGCACTACTTCTCCAAGAGAGCCGTGCCTTCCCTGCACAACCAAGTATCCGATAAAATCAAGTGTGCACTGCGCAACGCCATCTGTAGCAAGGTCCACCTAACCACAGATACGTGGACCAGTAAGCACGGCCAGGGACGCTATATCTCCCTAACTGCACACTGGGTAAATGTAGTGGCAGCTGGGCCCCAGGCGGAGAGCTGTTTGGCGCACGTCCTTCCGCCGCCAAGGATCGCAGGGCAACATTCTTTGCCTCCTGTTGCCACCTCCTCCTTCTCGGCTTCCTCCTCCTCTTCTTCCACCTGCTCATCCAGTCAGCCACACACCTTCACCACCAACTTCAGCACAGCCCGGGGTAAACGTCAGCAGGCCATTCTGAAACTCATATGTTTGGGGGACAGGCCCCACACCGCACAGGAGTTGTGGCGGGGTATAGAACAACAGACCGACGAGTGGTTGCTGCCGGTGAGCCTCAAGCCCGGCCTGGTGGTGTGTGATAATGGGCGAAATCTCGTTGCAGCTCTGGGACTAGCCAATTTGACGCACATCCCTTGCTTGGCGCATGTGCTGAATTTGGTGGTGCAGAAGTTCATTCACAACTACCCCGACATGTCAGAGCTGCTGCATAAAGTGCGGGCCGTCTGTTCGCGCTTCCGGCGTTCACATCCTGCTGCTGCTCGCCTGTCTGCGCTACAGCGTAACTTCGGCCTTCCCGCTCACCGCCTCATATGCGACGTGCCCACCAGGTGGAACTCCACCTTGCACATGCTGGACAGACTGTGCGAGCAGCAGCAGGCCATAGTGGAGTTTCAGCTGCAGCACGCACGGGTCAGTCGCACTACAGAACAGCACCACTTCACCACCAATGACTGGGCCTCCATGCGAGACCTGTGTGCCCTGTTGCGCTGTTTCGAGTACTCCACCAACATGGCCAGTGGCGATGACACCGTTATCAGCGTTACAATACCACTTCTATGTCTCCTTGAGAAAACACTTAGGGCGATGATGGAACAGGAGGTGGCCCAGGAGGAGGAGGAGGAGGATGAGGAAGAGGGGTCATTTTTAGCACTTTCAGGCCAGTCTCTTCGAAGTGACTCAGAGGGAGGTTTTTTGCAACAGCAGAGGCCAGGTACAAATGTGGCCAGCCAGGGCCCACTACTGGAGGACGAGGAGGACGAGGATGAGGAGGAGGTGGAGGAGGATGAGGATGAAGCATGGTCACAGCGGGGTGGCACCCAACGCAGCTCGGGTCCATCACTGGTGCGTGGCTGGGGGGAAAGGCAGGACGATGACGATACGCCTCCCACAGAGGACAGCTTGTCCTTACCCCTGGGCAGCCTGGCACACATGAGCGACTACATGCTGCAGTGCCTGCGCAACGACAGCAGAGTTGCCCACATTTTAACCTGTGCGGACTACTGGGTTGCCACCCTGCTGGATCCACGCTACAAAGACAATGTGCCCACCTTACTTCCTGCACTGGAGCGTGATAGGAAGATGCGCGAGTACAAGCGCACGTTGGTAGACGCGCTACTGAGAGCATTCCCAAATGTCACAGGGGAACAAGTGGAAGCCCAAGGCCAAGGCAGAGGAGGAGCAAGAGGTCGCCAAGGCAGCTGTGTCACGGCCAGCTCCTCTGAGGGCAGGGTTAGCATGGCAGAGATGTGGAAAACTTTTGTCAACACGCCACAGCTAACTGCACCACCACCTGATACGCAACGTGTTAGCAGGAGGCAACATTTTGACTAACATGGTGGAACAGTACGTGTGCACACCCCTCCACGTACTGACTGATGGTTCGGCCCCATTCAACTTCTGGGTCTCTAAATTGTCCACGTGGCCAGAGCTAGCCTTTTATGCCTTGGAGGTGCTGGCCTGCCCGGCAGCCAGCGTTTTGTCTGAACGTGTATTCAGCACGGCAGGGGGCGTCATTACAGACAAACGCAGCCGCCTGTCTACAGCCAATGTGGACAAGCTGACGTTCATAAAAATGAACCAGGCATGGATCCCACAGGACCTGTCCGTCCCTTGTCCAGATTAGACATTAACTACCTCCCCATAACCATATATTATTGGACTCCAGGGCACTTCCTCATTCAATCCTATTTTTATTTTCATTTTACCATTATATTGCGATGCTACCCAAAGTTGAATGAACCTCTCCTCTGCCTGTGTGCTAGGCCTAAATATATGCCAATGGACTGTTGCAGTGGTGGCTGACATGAAGCCTGATTCTCTGCTATGACATGCAGACTAATTCTCTGCTGACATGAAGCCAGATTCTCTGTTACGGGACCTCCCTCCTCTGCCTGGGTGCTGGGCCTAAATATATGCCAATGGACTGTTGCAGTGGTGGCTGACGTGAAGCCTCATTCTCTGCTATGACATGCAGACTGATTCTCTGCTGACATGAAGCCAGATTCTCTGTTACGGGACCTCTCTCCTCTGCCTGTGTGTGTGCTGGGCCTAAATATATGCCAATGGACTGTTGCAGTGGTGGCTGACGTGAAGCCTCATTCTCTGCTATGACATGCAGACTGATTCTCTGCTGACATGAAGCCAGATTCTCTGTTACGGGACCTCTCTCCTCTGCCTGTGTGTGTGCTGGGCCTAAATATATGCCAATGGACTGTTGCAGTGGTGGCTGACGTGAAGCCTCATTCTCTGCTATGACATGCAGACTAATTCTCTGCTGACATGAAGACAGATTCTCTGTTACGGGACCTCCCTCCTCTGCCTGGGTGCTGGGCCTAAATATATGCCAATGGACTGTTGCAGTGGTGGCTGACGTGAAGCCTCATTCTCTGCTATGACATGCAGACTAATTCTCTGCTGACATGAAGACAGATTCTCTGTTACGGGACCTCTCTCCTCTGCCTGGGTGCCGGGGCCTAAATATCTGAGAATGGACTGTTCCAGTGGTGGGTGACGGGAAGCCAGATTCTCTGCTATGGAACCTCTCTCCAATTGATTTTGGTTAATTTTTATTTATTTAATTTTATTTTAATTCATTTCCCTATCCACATTTGTTTGCAGGGGATTTACCTACATGTTGCTGCCTTTTGCAGCCCTCTAGCTCTTTCCTGGGCTGTTTTACAGCCTTTTTAGTGCCGAAAAGTTCGGGTCCCCATTGACTTCAATGGGGTTCGGGTTCGGGACGAAGTTCGGATCGGGTTCGGATCCCGAACCCGAACATTTCCGGGATGTTCGGCCGAACTTCTCGAACCCGAACATCCAGGTGTTCGCTCAACTCTATCCACCATTCATTTTTGACAGCTCTTTTGAAAATAAAGTTCTACCTTACACCAGTTTGATAAATGACACAATCATTACCTTGTCGATTTTTCGAGTAAAAAAAATCTTGAATTTTCGAATTTTCGAATCCACACGATTCGGAAGAAGAAGAGGAACGTCTATCAGGAGTCCTAGGAGAGACAGAAACCAAGCTTGAGTCCGCCAAAAAGGAACCTCCAACTCGGCCAACTGACGACGGGCGTGCAACAGCATCCTCGGGATCATCGCAAACGGCAGGAATGCATACAACAGAGACTCGGACCAGGGTTGAAGGAACGCGTCCACTGCCTCTTCCGCCGAGTCCGGGCGCTAGCTGAAAAAGCGGGGAAGCTGAGTATTGAGACGCGAAGCAAATAGGTCTATAGCAAACGGACCCCAGGTCTTGGATAACGCGGAGAAGGTCCCTGGTGCCAGCATCCAGTCGCTGCCGTATGTAAGGTAGCGTGAGCTCCAATCTGCCCAACTGTTGTGAAGTCCCGGGAGAAATTCTGCCTGGACCATGACCTCCTTGGAGAGACAGAACGACCAGAAATCCTTCGCTAGGCGAGCCAAGGTTGCCGAACGCGTTCCTCCCAACCGGTTGATGTAACGTACAGCAGAGACATTTTCCATCCGTAAACGGATGCAATCCCGTTGGTGAAACTCCGAATGGTGAAAGAACCGGCCAGAAGTTCCAACGCATTGATATGAAGGCGTGCCTCGTCCATGGACCACTGTCCGCCCGTGGAGATTCCGTTGCAGTGCGCACCCCAGCCGTGAAGGCTCGCATCCGATTCAACAGTGAATTCGGGATGGAACCCGAAAATCGCCCTGCCGTTCCATGCTTCCAGGTTATCGATCCACCACATGAGTTCCTCCCGTGATTCCGGGTCCAGGGTCAGAGTGTCTGCGAACGCAGCGCCAGAGCGGAGGTGCGCTATCTTCAAGCGCTGAAGGGCCCTGTAGTGCAAAGGGGTCGGAAACACAGCTTTGATCGAAGATGCGAGAAGGCCGATGATCCTGGCCAGATGGCGTAGAGACAACTGAGGCATGGAGAGGACATGTCTGAGTTCCTTGCGTATGGAACGCAGTTTTGTCGCGGGCAGGGAAAGGGACTCCGACACTGAGTCCACGGTAAATCCCAGGAACTCCATCCTCTGCGATGGCACCAAGCACCACTTCTCGAGATTGATGAGAAACCCGAGACGGAAGAGAAGATCCGACGTCCAGCGAAGGTGATCCAGCAGGGTCGCGGAAGACTCGTGCATGAGGAGAATGTCGTCCAGGTATATTATAAGGCAGACTCCATGACTGCGGAGCCAGGCCACAACCGGCCGCGTTAGCTTTGTGAAACACCAAGGTGCCGAGGAAAGGCCGAACGGGAGGCATGAGAACCGCCAAATCTCCCCCTTCCACAGGAAACAAAGTAAATCTCTGGATGGAACAGACATGGGAACCGTCAAGTAAGCGTCCTTGAGGTCCAACTTCACCAACCAGTCTCTCGGCATGAGAAGATCTCGGAGCAGATGAATGCCCTCCATCTTGAAATGGCGATAGCGGACAATCGCATTCAGAGCTCGAAGATTGATGACTGGGCGCATCTGACCCCCTTTCTTCTGGACCAGAAAAATAGAGCTGACAAACCCCTTTGGGGATGGCGGGGCCCGCTCGATTGCCCACTTGTGGTAGAGGGACATGAGTTCTAGATCTACCAGTGCAGAGTCGGGGCGAGGCAGAAGGGAGGTAGGGGGAGGGGGAATAAGGTCCGGTGACCCCACGAGTTCCACGTGGAAACCCTCTATCGCGGATAAAACCCAAGGGTCGGATGTTATTGCCGCCCAAGCAGGGGAAAAATGAAGGCGTCTGCCCCCATGCAATGATCCGAAAAAGCCCCCATCGGGGCAGGACTTACCGAAAGGATGTCTTGAAGCCGGATTCCCTCTGTGGGACCTGCCACGCCACTGTCCACCTCTGGCTGGGAAGAAGGGGGACGGAAACCTCTGTTCCTGGAATGAAGGACGTTGGTGGAAGGAGCCTATGCCCGAGCTGCGGGCTTGAAAATTGGAACGGCCGGACAGGCGGCCCCTACTACTGCCGACCCTGGTGGAGACCCGCCCCTGGAAGACTGTCCTAATGGAGGATTGGGCCTTATCTAGAGCAGTAAACACTCCCACAAATCTACTCAAGTCCTTTATGATCGAGTCGCCTGGCAGCTACGCAAAGCGGAATCTAACCCCTTGCGGAAATTCCAGCCGGACTTGGCAAGAAACTGCGTGACTTTAGGGTCTACCACAGGGGTGTCACAAACCTTATTGGGCACTATAGGCCTAGGACATTCAGCCTTCATTTTGCTGCGCGCCTCCTTGCTAAGGGGGCGGCGAACCCAATGCTCCAGATATCTGCCCACATCATCCGTAGGGAGCCACTCCGCCGATCTGGGATGGTGGAGGGCGTCCGGATTGAACATGGGCTCTCCCAAAGGGTCTACTAGGGACGATGCCGGAGTGACTGTGGAAGAGGAATCCTTGACTTGAGAAGTCTAAGGAGTGGGGCAAACAGGGGCATAGGGTAGCAAAGGCGCCTCTTCCTCCGAGTCAACACTGGCGTCAGCAAAGGCCTTGTCATCTAAGCCAATATCGGCGTCAGAGTCACTCATTTGTTGCGCTCTAGCGCATTTCCAAAGCCGTGCCCGTTCTGCCTGGCGCGGAAAGGCTCTTTTACGTGATCTGCGCATGTCTTCATGGGTGGCCGAAGGCGCACCAGTCAATGGTTCCTGTGAAACAGGAAGGTTCATAACAGGAGGTTGTGGAGCTGTGGGGACAGCGGGCTGTAAGGTCCCTGAGACAGGGTGGGCAGCCAGTGCTTGTGCTATTGTCTGAGACAGCACAGAGCACATAGAGTCCATTGCAGCCGTGATAGCAGCTGAAACAGTGCGCTGCAGGGCTACTGCCTGGGCATCCTCCCTAACATGAGGATGATGGTGAGGTAGCCTCAGGTGGTGGGTTTGAGCGAGGCATGGCATCAGCAAAAAATAATCTATATAACTGAAAATGTATATCTAACCCCCTAAGGGACAGGTGGGTGCCTAAATATAAGGGACCGGTGGGTGCCTAAATAAGGTATAGGGTAGAGAGAACCAAATGAACAGGGTTAGTCACCCGGTATGCGGATCGCAGAAGAGAGGCGACCGGATCGCAGGAAACATACGGTGAAAAGAAAATGGCCGTCGAAGTCTCGCGAGACCTGGCGGGAAGAAGTCAAAGGGAAATAAAATGGCTGCTGAAATCCCGCGAGAATAGGCGGGAAACGGCCAGAGAGAGGGGAAAAAAGATGGCCGCCAAGATCTTGCGAGATCTCGCGGCCACCGGAGAACGCCGAAGGAAAGAAACACCGGCGGCGATGCGCAGGGAAGGTAAAATACCGAAAGGAAACAACCAGATAAAGGGGTGACAGTGTCACCGCTAAGTGTGGAATATAAACAGGAGGGAGAAGAGGGAATGCCAAGAAGCAACAATAACAGCACCAAGGAGAAAGGCTGCACGGAAAGGGGGGGAGAGCAGCACAGGGGAATAAAATAGTACAATAGCGCTAAAGGGAGAGTGCAGCAAAGAGGAATAAACCCCAAATACCAGCTAATGAAGTGAAACAACACAATCAGCTTGAAACAAAAGGAGCTGTAAAAAACGTGTACTTATCTGGTGGCAGCAGCAAAGAAAGAGGAGGATCTATAGGAGGAGCTGTTGGTTATAAGGACTGTGAGGGGAGGGTGTATGTTACTATGGTTACATTCTGTTATGTAAAATTTTTCTTTGCTGCTATTGGTGGACAGTAAAGAAGGAGGTAGCAATAGGAGCCTCCGTGTCTTGCTGTAAAACCTAGGCATCTCCTGTATATATGTACAGCAGGTATAAGTTATACATCCTCTTGTATATACTGATATGGACCTTGCTGGTATAACCTGGACTTTGGAGTATATTCAATATAAACAGTTTTGTGTCTCTTCCTACAAGTGAGTTTTGTTAACATATTTATTTTGTCATTCATTCTCATTTAGCATTTTCCACCTGGACTTTCATCTTGAGACCTAATATTCAGCCATAACTTCTCTGTAATTCATGGAAACCTCAATGTTTGCTTTCATGTCCCACCATCAAATTGTCCTGGGATTGGTGATGGGTAGTGTTGAGCGTGAATATTTGAATTGCAAATTTTTTTCTCGAATATCGCAATTTCGAGATTTCGCGAATATTTCGAATATCGTTCTATATATTCGCGAAATCGAATATTCATTTTTTTTTTTTTTTTATTGTTATATTTTTTCTTTCCCACTTCCCTAAAGTTGTTCTTACCTGTCCTTTGGCTTCCTGGCTGCCCCAGTCAGTGCCCGTTGCCGCTTCTGCCGACTTCCGTGCTCATGGAGCGTCCCCATCACCATGGGAACGTCTCCATATACTAGAATGTACTGTCGGATTTGAGAATTACGTTGAAATCGCAATTCGATTATTCAAGTTATAATAATCGAATTGCGATTTCAACTTAACACTGCTATATTCCATTTTAGCTAAATTACAATCTATATGGGTATTTTACGAAATTTTGTAATATTGCTCTAACTTCGTCTTTTAGAATATTACGAATATTCTAAAAGACGAAGTTAGAGCAATATTACGAAATTTGGTAAAATACATATAGATTGTAATTTAGCTAATATACTGCTAAAGTATTTTTTTTAACAGTGTACATATTTTACAAAACTTAAGTTCAGAAGAGGCAAAAAAAATTAGAGAAAAAAAAAGGATTATAGCACTATATTAGATAAATTACAATCTATGTGTATTTTACGAAATTTCGTAATATTGCTCTAACTTCGTCTTTTAGAATATTCGTAATATTTTAAAAGACGAAGTTAGAGCAATATTACGAAATTCGTAAAATACACATATCAGCCTAGCCATAGTCAATTAGCATAGGAACGTTGCCTTATACTATCAAAAGAAATAATCGCAATACGCGATTAATTAAATTACATATTATTCGCGATAATTGGAATAATTACGAATATTCGATTTAGACGAATATACATTCGAATATTCGCAAAATATCGCTAAATCGAATATGGCACCTCCCGCTCATCACTAGTGATGGGTGAACAAATCCATTCCCTTAAACAATTAAGCAAATTTCCTAAAATTCTTTGGTTGATGTATTATTTCCTAAACCTCAGCTTGGTCAATGCTAGTGGGAAGAATAAGATTAGACAAAATTAGAAAGATAGATAGATAGATAGATAGATAGATAGATAGATGGTAAAAGTATGGGAACCCAAGGAGAATTGAGCACTCAGGTAACTTTGACCGAGGTCTCAGACCTTAACTAGCCTGTTAGGGTTAAGGCTTGTTGACAATCATCGTTAGAAAAGTCCAAGTTGATGCAAATTTCAAAGCTTTATAAATACCCAGACTCCTCTAACCTTGCCCCAAGAACATCAGCCATGGGTTCTTCTAAGCAGCTTCCTAACACTCTGAAAATTAAAATAGTTGAGGCCCATAATGCAGGATAAGGCTATGAGAAGATAGCAAAGCGTTTTCAAGTTGCCATTTCCTCAGTTCAAAATGCAATTAGGAAATATCAATTAACAGGAACAGTGGAGATCAAGAGAGGTCTGGAAGACCTATCAAATTTTCAAAGAGCTGATCATAAGATCACTATAAAGGCAAATCAGAATTCCCACTTGACTGCAAAAGACCTGCAGGAAGATTTAATTGATTCTGGAGTTGTGGTCATGGGCATCGTTAGGTCAAAACATTCGGGGCTGGAGCCCCGGATGTTTTGTCCAGTGCCCCAAATGTTTATGCTGGTAGGATTATTATTTTTTATTCTGCTATTCCTAGCCATCTGGGCAATCCCACAGATCATCCCCCAACCCCCTTTGTACTTGTTCTGCTACTTGCAGGCTGCGCGGGCATCAGTTCAGACCTTCAGTCACTTCGGTCCACAATTCTGTTCGGCGGTGCGTGATCCCGCGAGACCCGCCGAGGGAGGTCACGGGTCTCACGGGATCGTGCGTCGCAGAACAGAATTGCGGACTGAAGTGACTGAAGTTCTGAACTCATGCTCGCGCAGCCTGCAAGAAGCGGAACATGTACAAGATGGGTTCCAACTTCCTACACTTGTTGATGGGTTACTTCACAGATTACAACTGATTCTGGCATCACAGCAGCACAATCTGTGATTAGTTTATAGTCGGGGGGTTTGCTTAATTTTAAATTAGGCTGACCATAGGTTAGGATGATCTGTGGGGTTGCCCAGACGGCTAGGCCCTTCACTGTAGTTATTAACCCCTTTCAGCAGTCCCCCATTCACTGAATGGGGGACAGGTGAAAGGGGTTAATAACTACTGTGAAGGCCCCCCCTTGGTTGTGATGAGGGCGTGGCTTCATGGGGTGGGGGCGTGGGTTCACGGGGGCTCAAGCTCCGGATGTCTTCAGACCCTAGCAACGCCCCTGGTTGTGGTAGTGTCACAATGTATGTGGGAGGGGAGGTACATAGAATGACAACAGTAGGGAAATTACCATAAACTAGGCCTCGCAGCTAGGGAAAGGGAAACGGACACCACCTAGGAAGCCCTAAACCTAGCCCTGACTCCTGTCAGTATGAATAGACTCTGAAGGTGGGAATATTCATACACTGGAAATCTAGGACCTAGTAACCCTGAATAGCCCTAGGAGTAGTGACAGAGTCTGAGACCACTGGTTATTTCCCAGATGAACGAACTAGCGTCTCCCTGAGACCTAGTAAACAACGAGCAAATGGGAACAACAAAAAATAAAGGGAAGTATACTTATCTTCAATAGAAAATGGATGAGCAGGAACTCAGATGAGGAACTCACACCAGCTCTTCCAACTCCAGGCAGATAATATCAACCGCATGGTAAGAAGTGTGAGTCCAGACTAAATAGAGGAGCAGTAATGACCACAAGCTACACCTGAGACAAGAGGTGTGGTCATTACCAACAGCCACACTGCAACAAACAAAAACTGATCAGGTTATCTGACAGCCTAACGTGCAGCCAGTCTCTCAGATCTTCTAACCTCTGTCACAGGAGGGACCGTGACAGGTACATTGTTCTACTGCACAATATTGGCTTCATGGAAGAGTCATCAGTAGAAAACCTCTCCCGTGTCCTCACCACAAAATTCAGTGTGTTAAGTTTGCAAAAGAACATCTACACAAGACTGACACAATTTGGAAACAAGTCCTGTAGACCGATAAGGTTAGAATATAACTATTTTGCCTCAATGAGCAAAGGTATGTTTGCAGAAAAAGGGGCACAGAATTTCATGAAAAGAACACCTCTCCAACCAACAACCATTAAGCATGAGGGTGGATTAATCCTGATTTGGGATTGTCTTGCAGCCAATGGCACAGGGAACATTTCATGGATAGAGGGAAAAATGGATTCAATGATATTCCAGCTAATTCTGGAAGCAAGCATAACACCAACTGTAAAGAAGCTGAAGTTGAAAAGAGGATAACTTCTACAAATGGATGATGATCCTAAACACACCTCAAAATCCACAATAGACCTCAAAAGGCGCAAGCTGAAAGTTTTATCATGGCCCTCACAGTCCCCTGATCTGCCGAAGGTTTTATCATGGCCCTCACAGTCCCCTGATCTGCTGAAGGTTTTACCATGGCCCTCACAGTCCCCTGATCTGCTGAAGGTTTTACCATGGCCCTCATAGTCCCGTGATCTGCTGAAGGTTTACCATAGCCCTCACAGTCCCATGATCTGCTGAAGGTTTTACCATGGCCCTCACAGTCCCCTGATCTGCTGAAGGTTTTACCATGGCCCTCACAGTCCCCTGATCTGCTGAAGGTTTTACCATGGCCCTCACAGTCCCCTGATCTGCTGAAGGTTTTACCATGGTCCTCACAGTCCCCTGATCTGCTGAAGGTTTTACCATGGCCCTCACAGTCCCCTGATCTGCTGAAGGTTTTACCATGGCCCTCACAGTCCCCTGATCTGCTGAAGGTTTTACTATGGCCCTCACAGTCCCCTAATCTGAACATTATTGAAAATCTGTGGATAGACCTCAAAAGAGCAGAGCGTGCAAGAAAGAATTGGTGAAATTAGTGCCATAGTGTGCATGTCTTAAAACAATGATGCCATACTATTCACCTAAAATTCTGCTATGCTGCATATTTTACATCTAGAAAAATGCTGCAACTGTGTACAATAAAAAAAAATATGCTGCTATACTGTTCACCTAAAAATGCAGATTTCTTTTAAAATGTAAACTGCTGTTCACACAATCTATTTCACTATATTACACTGCCAAACAGTGTCACCATACTGTACTTTGCATCTAAAAGATGCTGCCCTACTGTACATCTAAATAATGCATACATAATGTGAACCTAAAAAAATGTTGCCATATTATTCACTTAAACAATATTACTCATGTAAACAATGCCCCGAATTTCATGTATGTAGTGTATTTGGTAATATGTCACTGTGGCCTCTTCTACATAGGCAAGACAATAAGACACTTATACGAAAGATTCAGGGAACATGTTAATTCCATCAGTTCTGAAAAAGGGATGCCCCCCGTTTAATTAAGTATGTAAACGAAGTACATGGAGGTAACCTGAGATGTCTGAGATTTGCGGGGATAGAAACAGTCCCCCACCCCCCACAGGGAGGAGACGGACACCGTATGCTTTTGAGGAAAGAAGCCAGGTGGATAATATGTTCAGGAGGAATGGGCCCTTTGGGCCTTAATGATAAGAACGATATGAGTGTTATTAATCAGCAGTGTTTGCTAATTGTATTAGCACCATGTAGGGTTAATACCGTGAGTCTGCACGGCACAACCAGGGCCGTCTCTACCGCGGGGCAAAAGGGGCAGCTACCCCAGGCCCAGTTGCTCCTGGGGGGCCCAAGCAGCACTCGGTGACCAACAAGACTTTTTAGCCTTAGCTGCCGAATATTGCGGCGGGGCATGGGAGTTGTGCGCTGCGCACAAGGCCGGCCTTTGGGGTGTGCGGGCGGGCGGTGCTTACTACTATATTTTGTTGCCGCCGCCGCCCGCCGGCCATCTAACAGCACGTTGTCACGGTCCGGACTATAGAAAGAGACTGAGTAAGGAGGGGGCGGGGCCCGCGGCCGCTCTGCGCTCCGCTCTGCTGCTTGGCCTGCCTGTCTCTTTAACAGAGCAGACCAGTGGCTTCTGGAGTGTAACGCAGCTGCCGCACAGGCAGAGAGAAGAAGGAGGTGGAGCGAGCCCGAGCGCCAACCAGCAGCCACAACAGACACAGCCTGAGCCAGCCAAGCAACTTACAGGTATTTGGTAGTAACAACTGGATGGATCCCATCTGCCACTGGCCCATGATGGAGTGGGAGAAATGTGCCATGGGGGGGGGGCTAATAGAGGACAGAGGGACAGTGTGTGCTTTCCTGCTACTACATCAACCCCCCCAACCCACCAGGGATTTTGGGGGCCATTAAGGGTTGGACTTTAACTCCTTGCTGCTGATGTTGGGTCTGTCAGTGCCACCAATAATATTCTCCTCCCCCCAGCACATCAGTTACCTTTAGGAGGGAGGGGGGATATGATTGGTGGCTATGTGCACAATCCGCATCATCCAACCCCTAATGCCCCCCAAAATGCCCGGTGGGGGGTGGTATGACAGGCAGGAGGAGCGATGTGTATGTGGGCTCCTGCCCTGCACTCGCTCAGCTGTGCTCGCATACATATTGTGCCCTGTGTCCACTGTCCTGTGCCCACTCTGCTAAAGCCTGACATAGCCCAGCAGACAGGCAGGAGCCATGTGGTGATCATATTTATTGTATGTATGTGTGTGTGTCTCTCCCTGTGTGTGTATGTCCGTCCCTGTGTGTGTGTGTGTCCGTCTCTTTGTGTGTGTGTGTGTGTGTGTCCGTCCCTTTGTGTGTGTCCGTCCCTGTGTGTGTCCGTCCCTGTGTGTGTGTCCGTCCCTGTGTGTGTCCGTCCCTGTGTGTGTGTCCGTCCCTTTGTGTGTGTGTGTCCATCCCTGTGTGTGTCGGTCCCTGTGTGTCTGTGTGTCCGTCCCTTTGTGTGTCCGTCCCTTTGTGTGTGTGTGTGTGTCCGTCCCTTTGTGTGTGTCCGTCCCTGTGTGTGTGTGTGTGTGTCCGTCCCTGTGTGTGTGTGTGTCCGTCCCTTTGTGTGTGTGTGTCCGTCCCTGTGTCTGTGTGTCTCTCCCTGTGTGTATCTGATGCAATACAGCGCTCCAGATGGCGACCAAAATGGTCGCCAATGCGCCTTAAAATTTGCAGATGGCGACAAGACTTGTCATAGGCTACAGGCCTGAGGTCTATTTAGTAGTGAAATCTCAGCGCAGGCAGGCGTGATGATGTCATCACGCCCGCCTGTGCCAGGACGCAGTGAGGTGTGCGCGTCTGCGTTGCACCATCCCTCGCCGTACCAGTAGCTAGTGAGCGCCAGTGAAAGGACACAGGTGATTATAAGATTTTTTTTAGGGTGTGGGAAGGCAGGATCCAGGGGGCCCAAGTAAATTCTTGCCCAGGGTCCAATCAATATGGGCACATGATGATGTACATAAAAGGGAGACACGTCCACTTCATTATGTCAGTGGCCAGAGGAAGCGCAGGTTGAGCAAAATGGCCGTCGCCGCAGCATAATGTGTGTGAGATCGCTATCCACCCCACAACCTTCTATTTTTACCGCAAATTTGTTGAAATAAAGGTGAAGACTTTTTTTAGCCCGAATTGGTGAGTGCCGCCTATTGCTTCTATATTTGCACCGTTTTAATGACTTTGTTGGGCTGAGCACAACCGAAAATTTGGATTCTTTGTTTGGGACAGAGGATATCTATATGAGACACATGTATAATAAGTAGGGCAGAAGCAGTGCCGCCCCGCTACTCATTCTCCCTTGTTTGAATTTAAATAAAAAACAGCTCCAGCAACTATGACTTGCTGAAGACATACTATATCTGGATTTCAGTTCTCACCCAGCTTAACTGAAAAACCAGGTGAGATATAGACCCCACCATACCTCTGCCGTGCACTTTACTGTACAGTCGTGGCCAAAAGTTTTGAGAATGACACAAATATTAGTTTTCACAAAGTTTGCTGCTAAACTGCTTTTAGATCTTTGTTTCAGTTGTTTCTGTGATGTAGTGAAATATAATTACATGCACTTCATACGTTTCTGTCACAACCAGACAGCTGAGAAGCTCTGACAGAAGCCTTTCAGAACCTCCTCCTTGAGTTCTCTTTGTTGTGCTGTTCAGTTCCTCACCTCGTTAGCCTCTCTCAGCTGTCATAGAGTTGGACTGATTGCATCCCTTTAAATTCCGCCCCATAATGCATTACTGGGCGGCTTATACTACTTCCTGGAGTGTGTGTGCATGCTGATCTTGTTTTCCAGTCTGCTACAAAGTTAAGTGCTGAACATTTATCTGTTATTTGCTGTTTGCTGGATCCCAGGTGACCCTGACTCCCTCCGTGTCTGGTGTAGGGAGCCGGTGGTCGTGTCCCCTCACTATTGTAGGGTGTTCAGGGGTTATATAGTTGAGGTACGTGGATATGCAACCTTCCACCTTTCGGATCTTTGCATAGGCTGAGCAGCCAGGGAAAGTCTCAGGTCTTGTGCAGGGGTCTCCCTTTTGGTTCCTTAGCTTTGGATCCACTCAGTCATATATGCATGTTGCTTTGTCTTGTTTCCTGTACACCGTCCGTGACAGTTTCAAAGGCTTTTATTGACAATTACATGACATTTATGCAAAGAGTCAGTATTTGAAGTGTTGGCCCTTCTTTTTCAGGACCTCTGCAATTCGACTGGGCATGCTCTCAATCAACTTCTGGGCCAATTCCTGACTGATAGCAACCCATTCTTTCATAATTACTTCTTGGAGTTTGTCAGAATTAGTGGGTTTTTGTTTGTCCACCCGCCTTTTGAGGATTGACCACAAGTTCTCAATGGGATTAGGATCTGGGGAGTTTCCAGGCCATGGACCCAAAATGTCAACGTTTTGGTCCCCGAGCCACTTAGTTATCACTTTTGCCTTATGGCACGGTGCTCCATCGTGCTGGAAAATGCACTGTTCTTCACCAAACTGTTGTTGGATTGTTGGAAGAAGTTGCTGTTGGAGGGTGTTTTGGTACCATTCTTTATTCATGGCTGTGTTTTTGGGCAAAATTGTGAGTGAGCCCACTCCCTTGGATGAGAAGCAACACCACACATGAATGGTTTCAGGACGCTTTACTGTTGGCATGACACAGGACTGATGGTAGCGCTCACCTTTTCTTCTCCGGACAAGCCTTTTTCCTGATGCCCCAAACAATCGGAAAGAGGCTTCATCGGAGAATATGACTTTGCCCCAGTCCTCAGCAGTCCATTCACCATACTTTCTGCAGAAGATCAATCTGTCCCTGATGTTTTTTTGGGAGAGAAGTGGCTTCTTTGCTGCCCTTCTTGACACCAGGCCATCTTCGCCTCACTGTGCGTGCAGATGCGCTCACACCTGCCTGCTGCCATTCCTGAGCAAGCTCTGCACTGGTGGCACTCCAATCCCGCAGCTGAATCCTCTTTAGGAGACGATCCTGGCACTTGCTGGACTTTCTTGGATGCCCTGAAGCCTTCTCAACAAGAATTGAACCTCTTTCCTTGAAGTTCTTGATGATCCTATAAATTGTTGATTGAGGTGCAATCTTAGTAGACACAATCTCCTTGCCTGTGAAGCCATTTTTATGCAACGCAATGATGGCTGCACGCGTTTTTTTTGCAGGTCACCATGGTTAACAATGGAAGAACAATGATTTCAAGCATCACCCTCCTTTTAACAGGTCAAGTCTGCCATTTTAACCCAATCAGCCTGACATAATGGTCTCCAGCCTTGTGCTCATCAACATTCTCACCTGAGTTAACAAGACGATTACTGAAATGATCTCAGCAGGTCCTTTAATGACAGCAATGAAATGCAGTGGAAAGTTTTTTGGGGGATAAAGTTAATTTTCATGGCAAAGAAGGACTATGCAATTCATCTGATCACTCTTCATAACATTCTGGAGTAGATGCAAATTGCTATTATAAAAACTTAAGCAGCAACTTTTCCAATTTCCAATATTTATGTAATTCTCAAAACTTTTGGCCACGACTGTACACATTACCACTAACCCTAATAGATATGTCATATCTATCTATATCATGTCTGTCCGTCCATCTGTCTCATGGAGATGGAGTGCTGCCCTTTGGGTGGATCAATCATGGTTACTCCTCGATCACACGTGTTCTGTCTTTGTATTGATCTAATCTGAGGTTACATTGAGTTTCTTTCTATCTGAACGTCCTTGATACTCAGTAAATTTCCTTCTGCTTCCTGATGATGATTCGGGGTGACAGACACTTTTATGACACAAATCTGATAAACCCACGAGTGACAGAGACCTGGGCCGAGCGCTCGCTGTCAGGTTACTTCTCCAGAGACATTTCTTAACTCAATTCCTAATTCACCCAAGGTGCAGAGATCACTTTACAGCACAGCCGCAATCTAATCACCGCAACCTTAGGTAACAGAAGATGAATGGGTTGTTACTTTGTTGCAGGGTCTGATGGGAGAACCTTGTGTTTTATCAAATTATTTTATCAGGGTCTAATATGTCCTGGGGTCCAGTAAAAAGTAAGGAAGGTCACTGGCATGCTCACAGCAGAACGCAGAACCCATAGTGATAGACTGAGGTATCATGTAATCATTTACTGCACCAAGAAGACGGAAGATCAATCCAAGATCAGCTCCTTTCTCTTCAGACCTTCTCCGACACATTACAGTGAGCTGCCAAGCCAACTATGTGTGATACTGCCTGCAGAGCTGTGTATCTAATCCTACGATGTGTGATACTGCCTGCTGAGCTGTGTATCTAATCCTACCATGTGTGATACTGTCTGCTGAGCTGTGTATCTAATCCTATCCTGTGTGATACTGTCTGCTGAGCTGTGTATCTAATCCTATCCTGTGTGATATAGCCTGCTGAGCTGTGTATCTAATCCTACCATGTGTGATACTGTCTGCTGAGCTGTGTATCTAATCCTATCCCGTGTGATACTGTCTGCTGAGCTGTGTATCTAATCCTATCCTGTGTGATACTGTCTGCTGAGCTGTGTATCTAATCCTATCATGTGTGATACTGTCTGCTGAGCTGTGTATCTAACCCTATCCTAGGTGATACTGTCTGCTGAGCTGTGTATCTAATCCTACCATGTGTGATACAGCCTGCTGAGCTGTGTATCTAACCCTATCCTGTGTGATACTGTCTGCTGAGCTGTGTATCTAATCCTATCCTGTGTGATACTGTCTGCTGAGCTGTGTATCTAATCCTATCCTGTGTGATACTGTCTGCTGAGCTGTGTATCTAATCCTATCCTGTGTGATACTGTCTGCTGAGCGGTGTATCTAATCCTATCAGGTGTGATACTGTCTGCTGAGCTATGTATCTAATCCTATCCTGTGTGATACTGTCTGCTGAGCTGTGTATCTAATCCTATCCTGTGTGATACTGTCTGCTGAGCTGTGTATCTAATCCTATCCTGTGTGATACTGTCTGCTGAGCTGTGTATCTAATCCTCTCCTGTGTGATACTGTCTGCTGAGCTGTGTATCTAATCCTCTACTGTGTGATACAGTCTGCTGAGCTGTGTATCTAATCCTATCCTGTGTGATACTGTCTGCTGAGCTGTGTATCTAATCCTATCCTGTGTGATACTCTCTGCTGAGCTGTGTATCTAATCCTATCCTGTGTGATACTGTCTGCTGAGCTGTGTATCTAACCCTATCCTGTGTGATACTGTCTGCTGAGCTGTGTATCTAATCCTCTACTGTGTGATACAGTCTGCTGAGCTGTGTATCTAATCCTATCCTGTGTGATACTATCTGCTGAGCTGTGTATCTAATCCTATCCTGTGTGATACTGTCTGCTGAGCTGTGTATCTAATCCTATCCTGTGTGATACTGTCTGCTGAGCTGTGTATCTAATCCTACCATGTGTGATACTGTCTGCTGAGCTGTGTATCTAATCCTATCCTGTGTGATACTGTCTACTGAGCTGTGTATCTAATCCTATCCTGTGTGATACTGTCTACTGAGCAGTGTATCTAATCCTATCCTGTGTGATACTGTCTGCTGAGCTGTGTATCTAATCCTACCCTGTGTGATACTGTCTGCTGAGCTGTGTATCTAAGCCTATGATTTGTGATACTGCCTGCTATATGATACTACCTACTGAGCTGCTGTATCTAAGCCTATCATGTGTGATACATGTCCGCTGAGCTACAGTATCCAATCCTGGCTAACAATGGAAGATTGTCAGCTCTTGTGCAGGGGTTGAAGCCGGTTACTTCACAATTAGATGTCCTTAAAATTCGAATTTTATCTTCTTGTCTCCTCTTCGGCAGTGATGAGCAGCAGGGGCAATATTCAAATTTGTGATATTTCGCAAATATTTCGGTGAATATTCATCATATATTCGAGATCTCCAGTCATTGTTTTCTTGATTGCAAAAATCATCAATCGGAAATTTAGCGAAAAAAATTCGCAATATGAAAATTTGCGATCAACACTACTCCTAAAGTGAAAGATATTGCAGCCTTCTCATTGGCCCACAAGCTAGAAGCTTTGAGGGTACTGATGAAAAAAAATCTATAAGATATAGCACTATATTCCAGATATTTGCAAATTCTAAAAGTGCCAATATTCGGGATAAAAGTTTGCGATTAGAATATTCGCAATTAACACTAGTCTTCGGCTGCTCTGGATCTCAAGCTGCATTCAGATCCTTCAGAGCTTCCAACAAATAAAAAATAAAAGAACACACTTTGCATGTAATGTGCGGATCGCGCGGTTCTTGGCGGATACGTCACGGCGCCATTATGTAGAGCTGATGAGATAATGACTCCCGGCTTCCTCAGCTAAGACATTAAGGCCCATGAGAAAGATAATGACCTGCAGGTAAGTGCATAACGTGAAGCATTAATACGAAATCATCGCCGTATAAAGACATAAACTGCCACTTAATGCGCTGTCACTGCCGAATGCTCGGAATAATGCGCGGTTTATTCTAAGCGACCATTAACCAGTGTTGTAAACAATCGTCATAGAGCTGACTCACATGATACCTCTGAGAACAGATGAAGCTAAGAATGTTCCGGCCGAGTCCCAAGGAGTAACGTGCGGTCATCATCGCCAGCATGTGACATCCTACCAGACTGTAAAGGGTTAATGAAATATGTCCAAGAGATGAAAGCAGAGACAAACACCTCTCAAACTGTTCGGGTTCCAGTGACGAGCTCCGGTCTCTGCCGCTTCTGGCTCTAAGCAGGACCAAAAATGTAACGTCCCGCCAACGTGCACGAACCGCTGCGAGCCAATCACTGGTCTGTGGTGACGGGTCGGGGACGGCACAAAACCGGGGAGACCACTGATTGGCCAGAAGCAATGATGTATGGGGTGGCACTCGGGGTACAGGATAATGACACTGACACTCGGGGTACAGGATAATGACGCTGACACTCGGGGTACAGGATAATGACACTGACACTCGGGGTACAGGATAATGACGCTGACACTCGGGGTACAGGATAATGAGGCTGACACTCGGGGTACAGGATAATGACACTGACACTCGGGGTACAGGATAATGACACTGACACTCGGGGTACAGGATAATGACACTGACACTTGGGGTACAGGATAATGACACTGACACTGGGGGTACAGGATAATGACACTGACACTCGGGGTACAGGATAATGACGCTGACACTCGGGGTACAGGATAATGACGCTGACACTTGGGGTACAGGATAATGATGCTGACACTCGGGATACAGGATAATGACGCTGACACTCGGGGTACAGGATAATGACACTGACACTCGGGGTACAGGATAATGACACTGACACTTGGGGTACAGGATAATGACACGCTGAAACTTGGGGTACAGGATAATGACGCTGACACTTGGGGTACAGGATAATGATGCTGACACTCGGGGTACAGAATAATTACGCTGACACTTGGGGTACAGGATAATGACACTGACACTGGGGGTACAGGATAATGACACTGACACTCGGGGTACAGGATAATGACACTGACACTCGGGGTACAGGATAATGACACTGACACTCGGGGTACAGGATAATGACGCTGACACTCGGGGTACAGGATAATGAGGCTGACACTCGGGGTACAGGATAATAACACTGACACTCGGGGTACAGGATAATGACGCTGACACTTGGGGTACAGGATAATGACACTGACACTCGGGGTACAGGATAAAGACGCTGACACTCGGGGTACAGGATAATGACACTGACACTTGGGGTACAGGATAATGACACTGACACTCGGGGTACAGGATAATGACACTGACACTCGGGGTACAGGATAATGACGCTGACACTCGGGGTACAGGATAATAACGCTGACACTCGGGGTACAGGATAATGACGCTGACACTCGGGGTACAGGATAATGACACTGACACTCGGGGTACAGGATAATGACGCTGACACTCGGGGTACAGGATAATGACACTGACACTCGGGGTACAGGATAATGACACTGACACTTGGGGTACAGGATAATGACGCTGACACTCGGGATACAGGATAATGACGCTGACACTCGGGGTACAGGATAATGACGCTGACACTCGGGGTACAGGATAATAACACTGACACTCGGGGTACAGGATAATGACGCTGACACTTGGGGTACAGGATAATGACACTGACACTCGGGGTACAGGATAAAGACGCTGACACTCGGGGTACAGGATAATGACGCTGACACTTGGGGTACAGGATAATGACACTTACACTCGGGGTACAGGATAATGACACTGACACTCGGGGTACAGGATAATGACGCTGACACTCGGGGTACAGGATAATGACGCTGACACTCGGGGTACAGGATAATGACGCTGACACTTGGGGTACAGGATAATGACACTGACACTCGGGGTACAGGATAATGACGCTGACACTTGGGGTACAGGATAATGACGCTGACACTCGGGGTACAGGATAATGACACTGACACTTGGGGTACAGTTGTGTAAACACAGTACAGAGGTGAGGACCTGCATGGCGGCTCTGTGCGGCCACCTAGTGATTATGATGTGACTTTCCGCCTGTTAAGGGTTTTAGTCCTCTTTCACACGGGCATCGCGTGTGAGGGCCGGACAAGATGCGGGTGCGTTGCAGGAAAATGCACGATTTTTCAGCTCGAGTGCAAAGCGTTTTTAACGCATTTTGCACGCGCGTGAGAAAAATCGGCATGTTTGGTACCCAGACCTGAACCCGGACTTCTTCACAGAAGTTCGGGTTTCGGATCGGTGTTGTGTTGATTTTATTATTTTCCCTTATAATATGGTTATAAGGGAAAATAATAGCATTCTTAATACAGAATGCTTAGTAAAATGTCCATTGAGGGGTTAAAAATAATAAACAAATTTACTCACCCCATACTCACCCCAGCAGATCTCCTCTTCTTTCTATTTACTTCAGGACCTGGCTAAAGGACCTTTGATGACGTCACTGCACTCATCACATGGTCTATCTGCCTGGCCCTGTCAATCAAGTGTAGCAGGGCGTGGCCTCTCGGAGCAGGATCAACGCCCCCCCCTGCAGCTAGAGGCTCATTTGCATATTATAACCGTTATTTTTTTCTCAATAACGGTGGCAGGCAGTGAGATGGCACTAATATAGTTATGTTCAGCTGACATTAGCACATCGCTGATCTCAGCCAGGTTAATACCCATGTTCCTGCTGACAGAAACCCTTTAAGGGTACTGTCACACTTGCGTTATTCTTTTCCGGTATTGAGTTCCGTCCTAGGGGCTCTATACTGGAAAAAAACTGATTATCCTAATGCATTCTGGATGGAGAGCAATCCGTTCAGGATGCATCAGGAGGTCTTCAGTTCAGTCACTGTACGTTTTTTGGACGGAGTAAATACCTCAGCATGCTGCGGTATTTTCTCCGTCCAATCTTCTGTAACACTTGCTGGAATGCCGGCATTATTTTACATTTAAATGCATTAATGCTGGATCCGGCCCTAAGTGTTCCAGAAAAACTGATCCGGTTTTGCAGTCTGCGCATGCACAGACCTTTTAAAAATGTGAAAAAGTTAAATACCGGATCCGTTTTTCCGGATGACAACCGGAGAGACGGATCCAGTATTGAAATACATTTGTGAGACGGATCCGGATCCGTCTACAAATGGTATCCGTTTGCATACAGATTGCCGTCGACGGAACTGCCTGCCGGAATCCATCCCCGCTAGTGTGAAAGTACCCTAAGTTACAATAAAAATTTAGATTTTTCCGGTGGCAGCCGACATTCTGCATGAACCAAGAACTTGGATGTCTCTTTAAGAAATTGGAATTTGCAAATCACGGATGTTCCCTGCCTAAATGTCAGCGTGGTCTGCGGTCGGGATGAGTGCTCTCAGAGGTTCCTGGATTAGCGTCTGAGACGAGATCCTTCTGTGCTGCAGAGAGAGACACTTGAAGAAATGTCATTCTGTCTGAAAGTTTTAATACAATTTGCTCAATGCTCTGTATGCAGCTGAGAAGAGGCGAAACACGGCAATTACCCCCGAGGATTCTGTAATGTCGAGGAGAGAAACCAGTCCAAGGTCGTGTGTGACGCCAGGAAACGCCAGGTTCATTAGATTTCATTTAAAGGGGTTATCCTATGACTTATGAAAAAATGAAAATCAGACAGACATCATATAGTCCATGATAACCTCTTTTTAACAAAGCTAGAACCAGCCCTGTACCTCACATGGATCCAGAGATTTCCCCATTCATTGCTCTGCTACATTTATATCAAGCTAGCAGCTCAAGGGGCGCGTCTCTTCTCCTGCAGCTAAGGGGGTGTGTCCATGCTCTCCCTATCACAGCTCAGGGGGTGTCTCTCAGCTCTCCCTATCACAGCTCAGGAGGCGTGTCTCAGCTCTCTCTATCACAGCTCTGGAGGCGTGTCTCAGCTCTCCCTATCACAGCTCAGGAGGCGTGTCTCAGCTCTCCCTATCACAGCTCAGGAGGCAGTTGAAGGATAAAACTGAGCATGTGCGGCCATCTCAGTGAGCAGGACAAAGAAATAAGAGAAAGAACAAACAGCAGGTGGCGCTATACAGTTTACTGATTAACCAAGTGGCCATGCTAAATTTTTTATTACATGCAATTACAAAACTGTTCGTGGGACAACCCCTTTAAATGAGCTATCCATCTTCACTGTGCAGTAAGGGATACATTGTTGACATGTCTGCTTCAGATGTAACACTGCTTGGACCCAGAGGAAAGAACAAAACCCTAGGATGATTTATGATTGTGGCCAATTTTATCTAAACTTTTTATTTTATTTTTTATTCTGCCATTGAAATGATAAATATTGTCTCTTGGGTTTTCGAAATGTTGACTGTTCTAACTGTAAAGAATTGTTTCCTATGTACATATTAGGACAACCCCTGTTCTGCACCCACTTCCGTTGGCTAAATGCGGGCTGGTGTGCTGATCCTGATAATTGGAATCAAGGTGGTCGGCTGGACTTGCCTATGGTCGTCTTCATCGTGATTTTATTTTAGTGCCTCCCCCCTCAACAGTGTACCATTCTGCCAATCACTTGCTAATTCTCTTGCTGATGTACAGATCATAAATGTTCTACTTCTTCATCCATAGGAACTATTCAATATTTTAGTACAAGCTTTAGTGCCCCCTTACAGACATTGTGAGCCGACTCTGCAGATGATGAGCAGGACATCTTGGTTTTAGTCAATTATTTCCAAGCATCCGCTTAAGTTTTGGTTCCATTCCACCATTAGTTATACTTGTGGATATTTTAGCATTTCTGTTTCAAATGTTTATTCCAAAGGAATGACAAATATGTGTCCCACCTCCCTCACAGCGCCAAATTTAAGATCCAATTCAACAACCGTCGAGGGATGCTTGATTTAGTCACGCCATTTGTCATCATCCGAACAAGATACTTCATCCCATCAGGAAATGACAACTTGTATAGTAAAGTGGGAAATCTGTTCAAGTCAAGATAGAAGAACCCGAAATGCAATGAACAGATTGTCTTTCTCTAAAACTTGGACACAAGGCTAGATCTGGTGGAACAGTCCAAATCCATCAAACTGGACAGGATAGAAGAGAAAAACATGAATGCCCTACGTTCAGTCCACATACGAGAAGACAAGAGTTTCCTTGTACATATTCTCATCAACCTTCATTAAAATAATGGAAGCACAGCACGTTTCACGCCCAAAATGGGCTATGTGTATAAAAGTATCTGCACCCACATTCTTGGGTCTTGATGGAGCATAGTAAGAAGGAATTTGGTTGAGCTGTCTCAGCATGGTGGTGGTGGGATCTTTACCCAATCCGTCAAGCCGTGGATACAAAACACTACAATATATACAGATCTATATGTTTTCAGCTTTATCTTTTTATGCATTGCATTTAATAGTCTTAAAAAGCCAATCAGTCTGGGTCTCTCAGCTGGCAATCTGTAAGAATGTCCTACAGCCGAGGTCATTAGTCTTTTGTAGACTACATGTAGTGTTGAACCAGACGGTATATTAAAGGGTAAAAGCCAAGTGATATGGCTCTTACCCTAATGTCATTGACTAGTGATATGGGTTTGATCTTGGTACCGAGTTCTAGTTATAACCCCTTGGTCCCTCTAGTGCTCAATATCATGTTAAGCTATCAATGTGCAAGGGCAGGCTCGGCACAGGTGAATCCCCCGGTGGGCCCCTGAGCGAAGTGGGCCCTCAGTCTCCCACCCCGTGCACAAGTGGCACATAGCACAGTAGACTTACAGCACTACTTACATACAGTATATTCAATGTACAGCACCACAACCAGCCTATGTTAATATAAAAACTTGATAGATTATTAAAGGAACTCCCCAGTTTATTATTATAGACACCATCAGAGCTGAGGCGACTTCTAGGTGTAGAGGAAAGCTACCAGTGTCCTCTTCTCCCCAGGACCTACCTTCTCAGAGTTGTTGCAGGGGCCCCCATATTCAATCATCTGGTAGAATCTTGCTGCTGTGTGAGTAGGTCATATTTGAATGTACAGTGGCGGAAATAATTATTTGACCCCTCACTGATTTTGTAAGTTTGTCCAATGACAAAGAAATGAAAAGTCTCAGAACAGTATCATTTCAATGGTAGGTTTATTGTAACAGTGGCAGATAGCACATCAAAAGGAAAATCGAAAAAATAACTTTAAATAAAAGATAGCAACTGATTTGCATTTCATTGAGTGAAATAAGTATTTGAACCCTCTAACAAAAAAAGACTTAATACTTGGTGGAAAAACCCTTGTTTGCAAGCACAGAGGTCAAACGTTTCTTGTAATTGATGACCAAGTTTGCGCACATTTTAGGAGGAATGTTGGTCCACTCCTCTTTGCAGATCATCTCTAAATCCCTAAGGTTTCGAGGCTGTCTCTGTGCAACTCTGAGCTTGAGCTCCCTCCATAGGTTTTCGATTGGATTAAGGTCCGGAGACTGACTAGGCCACTCCATGACCTTAATGTGCTTCTTCTTGAGCCACTCCTTTGTTGCCTTTGCTGTATGTTTTGGGTCATTGTCGTGCTGGAACACCCATCCACGACCCATTTTCAGTTTCCTGGCAGAGGGAAGGAGGTTGTCGCTCAGGATTTCACGATACATGGCTCCGTCCATTTTCCCGTTTATGCGAATAAGTTGTCCTGTGCCCTTAGCAGAAAAACACCCCCAAAGCAAAATGTTTCCACCCCCATGCTTGACGGTGGGGACGGTGTTTTGGGGGTCATAGGCAGCATTTTTCTTCCTCCAAACACAGCGAGTTGAGTTAATGCCAAAGAGCTCTATTTTGGTCTCATCAGACCACAGCACCTTCTCCCAGTCACTCTCTGAATCATTCAGGTGTTCATTGGCAAACTTCAGACGGGCCTGCACATGTGCCTTCCTGAGCAGGGGGACCTTGCGAGCCCTGCAGGATTTTAATCCATTGCGGTGTAATGTGTTTCCAATGGTTTTCTTGGTGACTGTGGTCCCTGCTAATTTGAGGTCATTAACTAACTCCTCCCGTGTAGTTCTAGGATGCTTTTTCACCTTTCTCAGAACCATTGACACCCCACGAGGTGAGATCTTGCGTGGAGCCCCAGAGCGAGGTCGATTGATGGTCATTTTGTGCTCCTTCCATTTTCGAACAATCGCACCAACAGTTGTCACCTTCTCTCCCAGCTTCTTGCTAATGGTTTTGTAGCCCATTCCAGCCTTGTGCAGGTCTACAATTTTGTCTCTGACATCCTTGGACAGCTCTTTGGTCTTTCCCATGTTGGAGAGTTTGGAGTCTGCTTGATTGATTGATTCTGTGGACAGGTGTCTTTTATACAGGTGACTAGTTAAGACAGGTGTCCTTAATGAGGGTGACTAATTGAGTAGAAGTGTCTAACCACTCTGTGGGAGCCAGAACTCTTAATGGTTGGTAGGGGTTCAAATACTTATTTCACTCAATGAAATGCAAATCAGTTGCTATCTTTTATTTAAAGTTATTTTTTCGATTTTCCTTTTGATGTGCTATCTGCCACTGTTACAATAAACCTACCATTGAAATGATACTGTTCTGAGACTTTTCATTTCTTTGTCATTGGACAAACTTACAAAATCAGTGAGGGGTCAAATAATTATTTCCGCCACTGTATCTATACGGCGGGCCACCAAAATAAATTTTACTGGTGGGCCCTAGGCACCCCAGTCCGAGACTGTGCAAAGGAGTCACAATCTGTGGGCTGACAGCTAAATGTGACCTAAGTCACTGAGAAATACTTCACCAATGGCGTCCAATACCATGTTAAGTCATGTTTATTATATTAATTAGAGATGAGCAAAGTTTTGGAAAATTTGTCATAGTCTACCTTCTAGAAATGCCCCGTCCTTCTTACTGTCGGCGGCCAGAAAACTTGCGCAGGCGCAGTACCGCCTGCGGCCTGCGCCTGCGCGATCATCAAGCTCCTGAGGGCAACAGCCTCAAAAGTCTCACTGGGCATGCGCTGAGTCCAGTGATGTAACCTGAGCGCTGCTGCCCTGAGGAGGTTGATGATCGCGCAGGCGGTACTGCGCCTGCGCAAGTTTTCTGGCCGCCGTCAGGAAGAAGGACGGGGCATTTCTAGAAGGTAGACTATGACGTGGGGAGGGGGCGGAACCGTTTGCCGGGGCTGTGGGAGGTTATTTGAGGATCAGGAGGCGTTCTTGGGCACTGCAGGGGGCGTCACTGGGCACCGGAGAAGGAAAAAAACGCCCCTCTGGGCACCTTGGAGCCTCATTAGCATAACGTAAAAAGCGCTTTTATATAAGGACAAAAACGAAATAAAGTAAAAAGAAGACTGCAGGAAATAAGGTACTTTAGTGAACATAGCGATGGTGACAGCTGAAAATGGTAAAAGCAGGGGACAGATTCCCTTTAAAAAAAATTAAATCATACTTACCGCCTCCATTTGCTCACGACTGACCGGCCTCCGCCATCTTGCTTGACGATCTTGCATGAAATCTCACGCGGCCTGAGATGACGTCTGAGATCTTCAATCAAGATCTTAAATCGATTAGTTACCACGAAGCACAAGGATTGGATTCAATTCGCTCATCTCTAATATTAATACAAATGTTTAATAATAATAATAAATTCAATGTCTAAAATTAAGTTTCTGCTCCTCAAGAATACAAATTATTACTTCTCTTTATTGCCACCTAAAGATAGCTATCCTGTAAGTCAGTGTTCGAGCCTTAACTACGGGAGGCATGCAGAGGCCATTATTTGTTGTTATTTGTTGGAGCTGTATATTTCTGATACAGAGCTCCAAATCCCCTGCAAATGCCTCTAGTGGTGGCTGTATATATCGGTATGCAGTAATCTCCTGAGCTCCCTCTAGTGGTGTCTGTATATATCTGTATGTAGTAATCTCCTGAGCTCCCTCTAGTGGTGGCTGTATATATCTGTATGTAGTAATCTCCTGAGCTTCCTCTAGTGGTGGCTGTATATATCAGTATGCAGTAATCTCCTGAGCTCCCTCTAGTGGTGTCTGTATATATCTGTATGTAGTAATCTCCTGAGCTCCCTCTAGGGATGGCTATATATATCTGTATGTAGTAATCTCCTGAGCTCCCTCTAGTGGTGGCTGTATATATCTGTATGTAGCATTCTCCTGAGCTCCCTCTAGTGGTGACTGTATATATCTGTATGCAGTAATCTCCTGAGCTCTCTCTAGTGGTGGCTGTATATATCTGTATGCACTAATCTCCTGAGCTCCCTCTAGTGGTGGCTGTATATATCTGTATGTAGTAATCTCCTGCACTCCCTCTAGTGGTGGCTGTATATATCTGTATGCAGTAATCTCCTGAGCTCCCTCTAGTGGTGTCTGTATATATCTGTATGTAGTAATCTCCTGAGCTCCCTCTAGGGATGGCTATATATATCTGTATGTAGTAATCTCCTGAGCTCCCTCTAGTGGTGGCTGTATATATCTGTATGTAGCATTCTCCTGAGCTCCCTCTAGTGGTGACTGTATATATCTGTATGCAGTAATCTCCTGAGCTCTCTCTAGTGGTGGCTGTATATATCTGTATGCACTAATCTCCTGAGCTCCCTCTAGTGGTGGCTGTATATATCTGTATGTAGTAATCTCCTGCACTCCCTCTAGTGGTGGCTGTATATATCTGTATGCAGTAATCTCCTGAGCTCCCTCTAGTGGTGGACTGTATATATCTGTATGCAGTAATCCTGAGCTCCCTCTAGTGGTGGCTGTATATATCTGTATGCAGTAATCTCCTGAGCTCCCTCTAGTGGTGGCTGTATATATGTGTATGCAGTAATCTCCTGAGCTCCCTCTAGTGGTGGCTGTATATATCTGTATGCAGTAATCTCCTGAGCTCCCTCTAGTGGTGGCTGTATATATTGTATGCAAGTAATCTCCTGAGCTCCCTCTAGTGGTGCTGTATATATCTGTATGCAGTAATCTCCTGAGCTCCCTCTAGTGGTGGCTGTATATATCTGTATGCAATAATCTCCTGAGCTCCCTCTAGTGGTGGCTGTATATATGTGTATGCAGTAATCTCCTGAGCTCCCTCTAGTGGTGGCTGTATACATCTGTATGCAATAATCTCCTGAGCTCCCTCTAGTGGGTGGCTGTATATATGTGTATGCAGTAATCTCCTGAGCTCCCTCTAGTGGTGGCTGTATATATGTATGCAGTAATCTCCTGAGCTCCCTCTAGTGGTGGCTGTATATATGTGTATGCAGTAATCTCCTGAGCTCCCTCTAGTGGTGGCTGTATACATCTGTATGCAATAATCTCCTGAGCTCCCTCTAGTGGTGACTGTATATATGTGTATGCAGTAATCTCCTGAGCTCCCTCTAGTGGTGGCTGTATATATCTGTATGCAGTAATCTCCTGAGCTCCCTCTAGTGGTGGCTGTATATATCTGTATGTAGTAATGTCCTGAGCTCCCTGCAGTGGTGGCTGTATATAGATGTATGTAGTAATCTCCTGAGCTCCCTCTAGTGGTGACTGTATATATCTGTATGCAGTAATCTCCTGAGCTCCCTTTAGTGGTGACTGTATATATCTGTATGCAGTAATCTCCTGAGCTCCCTCTAGGGGTGGCTATATATATCTGTATGTAGTAATCTCCTGAGCTCCCTGTAGTGGTGGCTGTATATATCTGTATGTAGTAATCTCCTAATCTCCCTCTAGTGGTGGCTGCATATATCTGTATGCAGTAATCTCCTGTGCTCCCTCTAGTGGTGACTGCATATATCTGTATGCAGTAATCTCCTGAGCTTCCTCTAGTGGTGGCTGTATATATCTGTATGCAGTAATCACCTGAGCTCCCTCTAGTTATAACTGTATATATCTGTATGCAGTCATTTCCTGAGCTCCCTCTAGTGGTGTCTGTATATATCTGTATGCAGTAATCTCCTGAGCTCCCTCTAGTGGTGTCTGTACACTACGTGCAGAATTATTAGGCAAATTAGTATTTTGACCACATCATCCTCTTTATGCATGTTGTCTTACTCCAAGCTGTATAGGCTCAAAAGCCTACTACCAATTAAGCATATTAGGTGATGTGCATCTCTGTAATGAGAAGGGGTGTGGTCTAATGACATCAACACCCTATATCAGGTGTGCATAATTATTAGGCAACTTCCTTTCCTTTGGCAAAATGGGTCAAAAGAAGGACTTGACAGGCTCAGAAAAGTCAAAAATAGTGAGATATCTTGCAGAGGGATGCAGCACTCTTAAAATTGCAAAGCTTCTGAAGCGTGATCATCGAACAATCAAGCGTTTCATTCAAAATAGTCAACAGGGTCGCAAGAAGCGTGTGGAAAAACCAAGGCGCAAAATAACTGCCCATGAACTGAGAAAAGTCAAGCGTGCAGCTGCCAAGATGCCACTTACCACCAGTTTGGCCATATTTCAGAGCTGCAACATCACTGGAGTGCCCAAAAGCACAAGGTGTGCAATACTCAGAGACATGGCCAAGGTAAGAAAGGCTGAAAGACGACCACCACTGAACAAGACACACAAGCTGAAACGTCAAGACTGGGCCAAGAAATATCTCAAGACTGATTTTTCTAAGGTTTTATGGACTGATGAAATGAGAGTGAGTCTTGATGGGCCAGATGGCCTGATTGGTAAAGGGCAGAGAGCTCCAGTCCGACTCAGACGCCAGCAAGATGGAGGTGGAGTACTGGTTTGGGCTGGTATCATCAAAGATGAGCTTGTGGGGCCTTTTTGGGTTGAGGATGGAGTCAAGCTCAACTCCCAGTCCTACTGCCAGTTTCTGGAAGACACCTTCTTCAAGCAATGGTACAGGAAGAAGTCTGCAAGGTAAGAAAAACATGATTTTCATGCAGGACAATGCTCCATCACACGCGTCCAAGTACTCCACAACGTGGCTGGCAAGAAAGGGTATAAAAGAAGAAAATCTAATGACATGGCCTCCTTGTTCACCTGATCTGAACCCCATTGAGAACCTGTGGTCCATCATCAAATGTGAGATTTACAAGGAGGGAAAACAGTCCACCTCTCTGAACAGTGTCTGGGAGGCTGTGGTTGCTGCTGCACGCAATGTTGATGGTGAACAGATCAAAACACTGACAGAATCCATGGATGGCAGGCTTTTGAGTGTCCTTGCAAAGAAAGGTGGCTATATTGGTCACTGATTTGTTTTTGTTTTGTTTTTGAATGTCAGAAATGTATATTTGTGAATGTTGAGATGTTATATTGGTTTCACTGGTAAAAATAAATAATTGAAATGGGTATATATTTGTTTTTTGTTAAGTTGCCTAATAATTATGTACAGTAATAGTCGCCTGCACACACGGATATCCCCCTAAAATAGCTAAAACTAAAAACAAACTAAAAACTACTTCCAAAAATATTCAGCTTTGATATTAATGAGTTTTTTGGGTTCATTGAGAACATGGTTGTTGTTCAATAATAAAATTAATCCTCAAAAATACAACTTGCCTAATAATTCTGCACTCCCTGTATATATCTGTATGTAGTAATCTCCTGAGCTCCCTCTAGTGGTGGCTGTATATATCTGTATGCAGTAATCTCCTGAGCTCCCTCTAGTGGTGTCTGCAAGTAGTAAACATGTACCTGTCTATGCATGTAATCTGGAGCTTTGACTGCTATAAAGATATATTAAGAAATTAAGCAAAATCTTGTACCTATTTCGATCCTTAAGACAAGAATGCATAGGACACAATCATCTGGTATGTTGTAGTCTATACTTTACCGTATAGATGAGGCTCAGATCAGCATTTCTTCTGCATATCTAGATCGCACACACGGCATCTTATTAGTTCTCAGAGCTGGGCGTTTGTTTTCCGTGTGTCATCTGTAAAAAGATGATAGTAAATGTTGGCTGTAATAAGACCGCAGCCGCTGATTTGACAGGGGCATTATTGTAGTTTTTTTTTTGTGTTTGTCCAAATTTTTACAGCTAAAAAACCATTCATTGCTTGTCATGGCATGAAATAATCGTAGCAAATGTTATCATGTGGGTCATGGAAAATCCAGTGAAGTCCTTGACAGCTCCATCTGCCACCGACAGCGCGCACCGTGTTTTTGGCTTTGTGAAGTCGTCATTCCCAGTAGATCGGCAGAAACAATTACATGGACGCAGCTGCTGCATCTCCAAGAGTTACTTCCAGCTTATTAAGAACAATCGGTGCTGGGAACTTCAGATGAAGTGTCTGTCCCACGGATATTCTTCTGGATCGCCCACAGAAGGATTACTAAGCTAACAGGTGCGGTGCTTTACATTGAGAGGTCCTGGCATGGGAGCTTTACAGCTTCTGCACAAAATGAGGGGGCGCGCAGTATAGGGAAGCTCTGCTCCATGTTCTTTGAGTTCTCATTCCAGAAACCTTCACTAAGCATAACACAGTGTATAAGGTACTCACTGGGAGACAATACTGGGGGTACTAAGGCAGAACACGGAAGTCAACAGCTCCCGCACCCAGCCGGTCACTCTCATAGGCCACCGGTCAGGTTCAGTCAGAACAATGATGTCATCACACATGCCTGCTCCAAGATGCAGACCAATGTCACCACCTTTGTCCAGAAGCCCCAGAGACTTAGGGCACAGGTCGAAGGCAGCCATCTTCACAGACAGCTGCAGGAAGTCAGGTGGGGATTTTATTTTGATAAAAGAACAGCGGCTCACCCCAAACACTCCCAAAAGACCAGGTGCTCACTCCACAGATCCACCCGAATCCAGAGAGAAAAATGCAAAAATGTAAACAACAGGAGGGCACTCAATTATCTGGGACCATCTGGGACCTTAGAGTGTCGGCACCTCAGGAACTTGAACAAAGAACTTTGCTGTCTCAAACCTGACGCGTTTCAGGGATCACACCCTTTCCTCAGCGGTGATCCCTGAAACGCGTCCGGTTTGAGACAGCAAAGTTCTTTGTTCAAGTTCCTGAGGTGCCGACACGCTAAGGCAGCCCCTTGGACCCTTACTGACTGGAGTTGTGGATGATTGCACGGTCAGGACTTTAGGACCCAACATACCATCAGTCGATCTGTTCCCCAACGAGCCATGTGTATCACGTGGTGCGCCGCCGGGTCACGTGGGACGCCGCGTATCAGACCTAGAGACCACACGGGACGCCGAGGAGAGTCCGGGCGATGAAGCAAGGACTTCTCTCCACCCAGCATAAGAAGAGGGGTAACGTACTTTGCCCCATGGGGCTATATTCATTGATACATCATTACTCCGTTATGCATGGTAGCGCGGTCTAGCTCATAGACCAACATCATTCTAGATCCCCACAGGACATTACACTTGGACTCGGATTGCCCACCTTGCATCAAGTCCACAGTTCACATCAGCAGTTATCACACTAATTGTTTTGTGCCATTCAGGCTTTTTATGCCCAAGTGGGCACATTTGCATTGCATTATTTTATGTATGTATATTTTTATGTCAATTTTTATATTAAATGTGGTCATTGTCACCTGATATTGGTGGTCCCAGATAAGTGCCCTCCTATTGTTTACATTTTTGGGGATTTTATTTTGCTCACTGACATTGAGGGCTCTTTAAACACTGCGGGCACTACAGGGGGCATTATAACTACTGGGGAACTACAGGGGGCATTATAACTACTGGGGAACTACAGGGGGCATTATAACTACTGAGGAACTACAGGGGGCATTATAACTACAGAGGAACTACAGGGGGCATTATAACTACTAGGGCACTACAGGGGGCATTATAACTACCGAGGAACTACAGGGGGCATTATAACTACCGAGGAACTACAGGGGGCATTATAACTACTGGGGAACTACAGGGGGCATTATAACTACCGAGGAACTACAGGGGGCATTATAACTACTAGGGCACTACAGGGGGCATTATAACTACTGAGGAACTACAGGGGGCATTATAACTACTAGTTTTTAATTCACATACAAACTGAGATGAATCCGCCTGATACTTTTTAGCTATTTTCGCACCTGATTAGTTAACCCTTTCTAGGCGCTTTAGTGTCTTAGAAAATCATTAGAAAACAAGAATATTTTTTCAGGATATTCCCCCTCTAACTGACACAGTAGATCCTGTAAAACGCAGATCCAACTTTATCCCATGCATCATAGACGTCACTGCCTTGAAACTTTCCAACCATTGATTTTAGACGGTTGGAACAAATCGTTTTTGTAACTAAAGGTAATGATAACTGAGGAAAAGCTGCAATTTCTGCACTGAGGAATAATGACAATATCGAGCAGCCGATACAGGCGGGCGGTGCGGTCATTCTCGATATAGATGATTCCATCAGAATCTTGTCTGATATACTGATATAGAATATTCTACATACCTGTATTTGTCTATGGATCTCTCTAAGTTAATTGCATTATTATTATTATTTGAAAGCCCCATGGTGCCATATATCGAAAAAGGGGTTACAAATACATACGAGATACTAAAAATACAATAAACAAGAAACTATTAACAGACTGGTACAGAGGGATAGAGGACCGTGCCCGCAAGAGCTTACAATCTATAATGGAAGGGAAAAACACAGCAGGTGAGGATAAATGCTGCTCATCTGGTTGTGTGGTGGCAGCATGCTCATTGCAGATGGTAGGCTAGGCTTTCCTAAAGAGGTGGGTTTTCAGGTTTGGATGTTGGGGGAGAGTCTGATGTGTTGGGGTAAGGAGTTTCAGAGTAGGGAAGATGCACATGAGAAATCTTGTAGTTGATGAGAGGAGAACTGAGGAGGAGGTCGGTCCTGTGGGGATCTGAGATTACAGGTGAGGGTGTATCAGGAAAGCAGGTCAGAGATGTAAGGAGGGGACAGGTTGTGGATGGCATTATACATAGTTGTTAGCACTTTAAACTGAATTCACTGGACAATGGGGAGCCAGCGAAGGAATTGGCAGAGGAGAAACGAGGGGAGAGGTGAATTAACCGGGCAGCAGAGTTGAGGATAGATTGGAGGGGAGTGAGAATGCTAGATAGGAGGCCACAGAGGAGAGTGTTGCAGTAGTCCAGGTGGGAGATGAGGGCATGCACTAGCATTTTAGTTGACTGAGGGGTAAGAAAGGCGTGAGATGTTCTTAAGTGGCTTAAAGGACAGGGCAGAATCCCAGGGCATCAGATCTGTGAGACTGGAGTGAGTTTGAGATGGACTTGTTGTTCCAGAAGTTTTGATGCGAATGGGAGTAATAAGATGGGGCGATAGCTGGATAAAGAAGATGGGTCCAGGGAGGGCTTTCTTGACTATGGATACCGTATGATGGTTGCATGTTTAAAAGAGTAAGGGAAGACACCATTGATTAGCGAGGTGGGTGAGGGCAAAGATAACTATAGTGGTGGACTTAGGGATGAGGTAGGATGGGATTGGGTCAAGGGAACAGGTGGTGAGGTGTGACTTGCAGGTGGAAAGCTTTTCTTCTGTGACTGTGGTAAACTGGGTTACGTAGGAAGAGCACTGGGCAGCTGTGTAGGGGGTAGCGGGAGTTGTTCACTAAGGTTTCACACATTTTGTTGGTTTCACCTTTGAAATATGAGGCAAAGTCTTCAGCTGAGCTGAAAGGTGTGGGAGGGGGCGCCGGGGGACGGATTAGAAAATTAAAGGTATTAAACCGTTGTTTGTGGTTACGGGAGAAATATGATATGAGAGTAGTGAGGTAGTCCTGTGTAGAAGAGGTGAGTGCAGACTTGAATCTGAGAACAGCCTATTGTATGAGTTGAAGTCTTCTTTAGAATGGATTTTCTTCCAGTGTTGTTCTGCGACTCTGGATGCTTGTCAGCTTCTTTGTCTGGTGAGTGTGCCGGGGTTGTCAATTGGTTTGCCGGGTTCTGGTGTGTGTGAGAGGGGCGCCTGAGTCAAGGGCTGAAGTAATTGTGGTGTTGTAGAAAGCAGCGGCAGTGTTAGCGGAGAGATTGTGACATTAGATAGGGAGCAGAGGTGGGTGAAGACAAGGTCTACAGATACAGAAGTCCCTCTCTAATCCCCTGGGCGCCCTATAATCTCAGGTGTGGGGTCGTTGGCATCACCTCTGTCCCATTACATTGATACATTGTAGTTTGTCTTCTTATTTAAGAGATTAATCTCTGTTCATATGTAAATTAAAAACATTTGCTTTACATTCAAATAGTGATGAGCGAAATTATGAAAGATTCAACTCGGCTGCTTCACCAAATTTCACAAATAAATTCGATTTGTGAAAAATTACTTTGTCACAAAGCGCATTCCTTGGTATGTAGTGGGTGCAATGACAGGGACCGACGATCGCGCCACCCCTCAGATGCCGCGTTCATCGCTGATCGCGGCATCTGAGATTAAAATTAAGGCCTTTCTGGGGTTAATCCAGTAAAAAAAAAATTAAGATTGAAGATACTGCATGAAATCTCGCTCGGTGACGTGATGATGCTATAATGTCATGGCGCTGGCCGGGCGCGGAGACGTCATCACTGCTGTCATCACTGTTGAGGTCACACGTGACCCCGCGTAAGGTTTTGCGTGGAATCTTCAATCAAGATGACTGTGAAGTCCTCTCCGCAAGTAAATGGATGAGGTGAGTATGTTTTAACCGCCATTTCAGGAAAAATTGATTCGTTACCACGAAGCGCGAGGATATTCAGCTTCGCGGCGAATCAAATGTTTTCTGACATACGGATCAAAGTCAATTTGTTTGGCTTCGATTCGCTCAACACTGCCTCCAAATTTGGATTTTTGGATTCAGATCTACAGTTTTCACGGCCACAAATTAATTTTCTGCCTAATGGTTTTCATTTTATCCTTCACAACAATATATTTTTGCTTGAGGGCGTCTTGTATCGGCAGCGGACGGTCTGTGCGGTGGGAACTTGTTTCGCCCCAAGTTATGCTAATTTGTTATGGGAAGATTCTGGTCCCTATTCATGGCGCAGTCCCTTCTCTGTAATAATATTATATATTTTTTTGATTTATTGATGATTTTTTCCTGTCTGGATCCTCAATGAGGCTTTAGATTTTATTGACTATTTAAATTCCAATAACTGGGGGTTATCCTTTACCTCCAATTTTTCTTCTACTAAAATTGAGTTTTTTGATTTGATTATCAGTAAGACAGGCACAAACAGCCCTGCGACTACAACTTTATTCATAACGATCGATGTAAACAGTTGAACGCGCGTCATTTGGACAGTTCTGTAGAATTAAGAGAAACTGTAAAACCGGACTGGGATTTCGAGCAACAATCAGTTATTTATTGCAGGATGTTTTTTTTTTTTTGTGTGTTATTACCACCGGTTCCCATTCCCTAATCTCAGTCTCCTCCATTCACCGCCCCACACCCCCCTTCAGCATCGTTCTTCTGAACCTGGTCCATTGTCAGATACCCACCACACCCCATGCACCCAGGAGCACTGCAGCTGGTGACGGCTCATGCAACCTTAGATTTACTCTCAACTATTGTGTTTTAAGATGGCCGGACCAATGAACATATCAAGCACCTGTTATCGTTTGTCTCCCCCCCCCCCACCATGTCCTCATAGATTGTAAGCTCTTGCGAGCAGGGTCCTCAATCCTCTTTGTTTTATTGTTGACTTGTCTGTTGCTCTGTTATTTATGTCTCTGTTTGTACTTGAACCCCCTGAATGTAAAGGCGCCATGAAATATTATTATTAATATAAGATTATTATTATTAATATTATTAACTATAGCTATATATGTTAGTGTCACTCAGTGCTGGAAGGGGTTGGATACAGTCTAAGGAGACCCCAAAGGGCAATACACAACGTTTGAGGGAAAAAGTGGGCACTTTTGATTTGGGGCAAATTTATTTTGTACCCAAATCTAATCAGACCGAAAAGCAATTTCAAGAAATTTGCCTATCTCCACTGGAGATTGAAAATGTACTCATTGTAGCACACATTATTCAATACATTTATCAAAACTGCCTGAAAGAATAACAAACTGTTTTATTTCAAACAGTTTTAATAAATCTGCTCCACAGAAAACAGTTTACATGTAATACAGCACATTTATTAGAATAGTCCTTGTAGAGAGATGAGAGGCCGGCTGAGAAGACATCAGCATTTACAGGTAACACAATCTATTGTATGTCTTAATCTGCCAGTGATTCCTCAGAGTAGTTATACCATGTGACAACTGCAGCCAATCTGAGTAGAAGCGAGTTTTTGGGCTTTATATATTAGTATGACACAGGAGATACCCAGGTTATACCAGCATGGTCCATATCAGTATATACAAGAAGATGTATAACTTATACCAGCTGTACATATATAATCATATACAGGAGATACCCAGGTTATACCAGCATGGTCCATATCACTATATACAAGAAGATGTATAACTTATACCAGCTGTACATATATAATTATATACAGGAGATGCCCAGGTTATACCAGCATGCTCCATATCAGTATATACAAGAAGATGTATAACTTATACCAGCTGTACATATATAATTATATACAGGAGATGCCCAGGTTATACCAGCATGGTCCATATCACTACATACAAGAAGATGCATAACTTATACCAGCTGTACATATATAATTATATACAGGAGATGCCCAGGTTATATCAGCATGGTCCATATCACTGTATACAAGAAGATGTACAACTTATACCAGCTGTACATATATAATTATATACAGGAGATACCCAGGTTATACCAGCTGTACATATATAATTATATACAGGAGATACCCAGGTTATACCAGCTGTACATATATAATTATATACAGGAGATGCCCAGGTTATACCAGCATGGTCCATATCACTATATACAAGAAGATGTATAACTTATACCAGCTGTACATATATAATTATATACAGGAGATACCCAGGTTATACCAGCTGTACATATATAATTATATACAGGAGATACCCAGGTTATACCAGCTGTACATATATAATTATATACAGGAGATACCCAGGTTATACCAGCTGTACATATATAATTATATACAGGAGATACCCAGGTTATACCAGCTGTACATATATAATTATATACAGGAGATACCCAGGTTATACCAGCTGTACATATATAATTATATACAGGAGATGCCCAGGTTATACCAGCATGGTCCATATCACTATATACAAGAAGATGTATAACTTATACCAGCTGTACATATATAATTATATACAGGAGATGCCCAGGTTATACCAGCATGGTCCATATCACTATATACAAGAAGATGTATAACTTATACCAGCTGTACATATATAATTATATACAGGAGATGCCCAGGTTATACCAGCATGGTCCATATCACTATATACAAGAAGATGTATAACTTATACCAGCTGTACATATATAATTATATACAGGAGATACCCAGGTTATACCAGCATGGTCCATATCACTGTATACAGAAGATGTATAACTTATACCAGCTGTACATATATAATTATATACAGGAGATGCCCAGGTTATACCAGCATGCTCCATATCACTATATACAAGAAGATGTATAACTTATACCAGCTGTACATATATAATTATATACAGGAGATGCCCAGGTTATACCAGCTGTACATATATAATTATATACAGGAGATACCCAGGTTATACCAGCATGGTCCATATCACTATATACAAGAAGATGTATAACTTATACCAGCTGTACATATATAATTATATACAGGAGATACCCAGGTTATACCAGCTGTACATATATAATTATATACAGGAGATACCCAGGTTATACCAGCTGTACATATATAATTATATACAGGAGATACCCAGGTTATACCAGCTGTACATATATAATTATATACAGGAGATACCCAGGTTATACCAGCATGCTCCATATCACTATATACAAGAAGATGTATAACTTATACCAGCTGTACATATATAATTATATACAGGAGATACCCAGGTTATACCAGCTGTACATATATAATTATATACAGGAGATACCCAGGTTATACCAGCTGTACATATATAATTATATACAGGAGATGCCCAGGTTATACCAGCTGTACATATATAATTATATACAGGAGATGCCCAGGTTATACCAGCTGTACATATATAATTATATACAGGGGATACCCAGGTTATACCAGCATGGTCCATATCACTATATACAAGAAGATGTATAACTTATACCAGCTGTACATATATAATTATATACAGGAGATGCCCAGGTTATACCAGCATGCTCCATATCACTGTATACAAGGAGATGTATAACTTATACCAGCTGTACATATATAATTATATACAGGAGATACCCAGGTTATACCAGCATGGTCCATATCACTATATACAAGAAGATGTATAACTTATACCAGCTGTACATATATAATTATATACAGGAGATACCCAGGTTATACCAGCATGGTCCATATCACTGTATACAAGAAGATGTATAACTTATACCAGCTGTACATATGTAATTATATACAGGAGATGCCCAGGTTATACCAGCATGGTCCATATCACATATGAGATGTGTGTGTTTAGATTGATTGCATTTCTTATATCACTTGATTTCTGTTACATTGTGTTCTCTTTGGTTTCTGCTCCGTCGTCCACGTCTCTGGTCCTCTGGTTGTCACTCGGTGATTACAGTCGGGTTGATCACTCTTCGCTCCGTCTCATTTTATCTTCGGCTATGACTTGATTTCACACTGAAGCGATAAAACTTCACACGGTTTCCAGAGTCACATCCATCTTGTGTAAACAACGTGCGGATTTGGCAGGTGACAAAAGACGAGCTTTCTGTTCCAGCTGTCTGCAAGTTCAAGTGCGACCCGGTCTGATGAAAGGTGCAATTACAGGATTGTCACCTTCCTCTCATGCAGCTTGTCATCTGCTCTGATGACACATTTCTGCCTTTCCACTCCAGATAAAGTTCTTTGCAGAATTTCTGATAATTTTCTACATGAAGTTGTGGCAGGAAGGATGCAGCATTTTATCTAAAAATTCTTCACGCTCCCAGCAAGGGTTAACAAGATCCTACACGAAGACGCCGCACAGGCTCCCGCCCCGGGCTCTGCTCTCTGTGGGTAATCCCTGACCTTCTTCTTCCTCCCTCTACCTGGCCGTAGACTTGAGAATCCTCTGACAACTTAATATCCATGGTTACAGCTCTGACTACCCTCCCATGTGCCTCACCATTGATTTCAACCCATTCAATACTGTTGCATTCCCTGAGACAAGGGGCAACATCAGACTGGCCTCCACTTATCTCCCTTTTACCCTGAAGATAGCAGGTCTCTTAAAGAGCACCTGTCATTAGTATTAACCCTATTAAACCAGACATACTGCATTGTAGGGTTGATCCTACTGGTTAAGATTACACCTGTCTTGTGAAAGTCGGTGGTGCCGTTCCTGATAAAGAAGACATGCTTCAATGCACAAAGGGGTGGAGCCTAGCTTCCCAGTTCTGGCCACACCCCTAATCCCTAATTTCAATAAAGAACACAAGCTTTTCTTCTTGGGAACGCCAACGCCTCGGCAGCTCCTGTTGCCATCAGACGTTGCTGCCGTGAATTTGTTCCAGTAAAGGAAGAGTTAATGGCACCTTGTCCATTGAGCACAAAAGTATTGGGCATGTTGCCATTGAATATGTTTGATTCTTCTTCTCGAACACTTGCTATCGGTGGAGATTTAGGAGACTCCATATACATTAGATGATTGGCTGGTCACATTGAAAATGGTGGGTTTGGCCGACATTAATGTATGGTGTACGGCCGGTTCTTGGAGAACAAGAATGCTTCTTCCACGAGTGGCTGCATTTTGGGGTTGTATAAGTCTCGAAGGAGTTTGGTGAGAGTGTGATCCAACACCATGAAGAAGGCAACAGATCCTCTCCATGAACCCCCTGGTACTGTCATTTGCATTCTTGGCACGATTTACCTACCTTATCCCATGACTGCAGTTTGGGTTGAGAATGTCGAGGTGGCCCCAAGGCTTGGGTGCCCTAATTAAGACCTAGAGAGACTCCATAATGTAATTTCCAGATGTCTCCTGTAAAGGGGAAAAAGAGGAGGAATTGTCCAGATCTAGGTCGTTACAAAGAAAATATTGTGAAAAATTGACATTTACGGTGAAACCTTGTAACATTATGTCACACTTCCTCAGCCGGGCCAGATGTTTCTAGACGCGGTTCCAGCCAATATCTCGTTGACAATAATTAATGACTGCAGAGAAGAATTAGAAGGTCTAAACAGAGCTGAGAAGCGACTTGCAGAGATAATGGAGCCAAATGAATTTGTACTTTGGGCATCCATGGTCTCGGACTGCGTAATATTCTGGGAGCTGAGAACACTCGACCATGGAAAGTAAATTACCAAATGTGACACTTTGTATTTGGAAGTCTGCCCAAAAAAGCCTCTTACCTCTCTTCTCCACAGCCCTGATGTTCAGGCGTATGGCCCAGGACAGTGTTCTGTTATGATGAGACGACCATAGAGCTTATATAACCTAAAGGGGGTTCAAAGCCACCTTAATTGTACATAACTGTAGAAGAAAGTAATATCCTTACTGTCCACAAGATGCATGGAGCAGCTGCTTGAGAACCGAGTCTTGTTAAGATCCTCTTCTGAAAATCCAGGTTCTGCCAACATCACGTCCTTTACCAGGTCTCCAGCTGGCGCTATGGACAGGACATCACTTCTGCTGTGGACGAGGCCAGAACTACGTATTCCTCTCCCTGGAGAACGCACTGATATATAGTGCGATAATGTATAATGTGATGGAAAAATGAATCAAGCCAGCAAAGGAGACAATATGGACAATCACAATACATTAGTAAGTGCCTTGTATTAACTTCCTCTACGTAATAAATGCCATTTGCTGAATTGAGACGACCCCTTTTAGGGTTTGGCATCATAGATAAAGACATTTTGCTAAAAAGGGGGCAAGAAGTCAGCAGTGCTCTTACTATGCAAAAAATCAGTAATAGAAATCATATAGGAGAAGGAGAACAGATCCCATTACTATATCTGTGCTACAGATACTATACCGCCTTATGTTACCAGCATCCCGCGGCACAATGTTAGGCATCATGCACCCGACCGTATCCATTTGGTGGTCCACAAACTACTGACTACGGATACCAGCTGTGTGCATTCTGCATTTTTTTCACTCATCAGTAGAAATGCATTTTCTTGAATGCAGAACTGACAAGAATAGGACATGTTTTAAATTTTGCATGATGGCCACCCGGATGCGGACAGTGCACGGATAACGTTTGCTGTACACATTTTTGTGGACTGATATAAATAAATTATGAGTTCCGATGTATTTTCAAGATAATAAAATATGTGATTATGAATGCATTCAGTAAAATATGTGCAGTGAGGAACAGAAGTATTTGACCACACTGCGATTTTGCAAGTTCTCCCACTTAGACATCATGGAGGGGTCTGACATTCACATTGTAGGTGCATTCCCACTCTCTGAGAGACAGAATAAAAAAAAAGAAATTCAGGAAATCACATTGTATGATTTTTAGAGAATTTCTTTGTCTTGCACTGCTGAACATAAATATTTGACCATCTGAGAAACAGCAAGAATTCTGTCTCTCAAAGACCTGTTACTGCACCTTTAAAAAGTCCACCTCTACTCCACTCATCAATCTAACTTAGTAGCACCTGTCTGATTTCTTTAAAGACCTCTGTCCACCCCACAGTCAGTCAGACGCCAACTACTACCATGAGCAAAACCAAAGAGCTGTCAAAAGACACCAAAGACAACATTGTGGACCTCCACAAGGCTGGAAAGGGCTACAGGGCAATTGCCAAGCAGCTTAGTGAAAATAGATCAACTGGTAGAGCAATTCTTAGAAAATGGAAGAGGCTAAAGACGACTGCCAGTCTCCCTCGGACTGGGGCTTCATGCAAGATCTCACCTCGTGGGGTATCACTGATGATAAGAAAGGTGAGGAATCAGCCCAAAACTACAAGGGAGGTGCTGGTCAATGACATGAAGAGAGCTGGGACCACAGTTTCAAAGGTCACTGTCGGTAGAACACTACGCCGCCATGTTTTCAAATCATGCATTGCACAGAAGGTTCTCCTGCTCAAGTGATCACATGTCCAGGCCCATCTGAAGTTTGCCAATGACCATCTGGATGATCCAGAGGAGACATGGGAGAAAGTCATGTGGTCAGAGGAGACCAAAGTAGAACTTTTTGGTCTAAACTTCACTCGTCGTGTTTGGAGGGGTCTTTATAGAGCTCAGACAGGTGCTACTAAGTTAGATTAATGAGTGGAGTAGAGGTGGACTTTTTAAAGGCACAGTAACAGGTCTTTGAGAGCCAGAATTCTTGTTGTTTCTCAGGTGTTCAAATACTTCTGTTCAGCAGTGCAAGACAAATACATTCTTTAAAAATCATACAATGTGATTTCCTGATTTCCTGACATTTAGAAATGAGCGAATTTAAAAAAAATGTGCAGAATTTTCCAAAAAGATTCTATTAGATGCGAAATAATTTGTGGCGAATCGTGTTAAAAAACAGCTATTTCCTGGCTGCAGAGAGCCTGTATAGTGGTGTAGAGCACTATGCCTGTATAGTGGTGTAGAACACTGTGCCTGTATAGCGGTGTAGAACACTGTGCCTGTATAGTGGTGTAGAGCACTGTGCCTGTATAGTGGTGTAGAGCACTGTGCCTGTATAGTGGTGTAGAGCACTGTGCCTGTATAGTGGTGTAGAGCACTGTGCCTGTATAGTGGTGTAGAGCACTGTGCCTGTATAGTGGTGTAGAACACTGTGCCTGTATAGCGGTGTAGAACACTGTACCTTGCAGTAACACGCATAGGGAGTCTGCTATGGTAGTGAAATAATACTGTGAGTCCGTATGACGTGCAGATGACAGGCGTCACTCTTAGAATCACTGCACACTTCACTTATTTGGGCAGTCACGGGGCCAAAACTGACCAAATAACTCAAGTGTGAACTCAGCCTTACAGGTCGAAAGGTTTAAAGAACCGTGCAGAGGCCCAAAATCCTACTGTAGTGTGAAAGAGCGCACTCCTTTTACACCATCATCAGCTGATTCCACATAGATGTCTACAGAACCTGTTCTATTAGATGCTTATACAAGTAGAGCCCCCGACAGAGTGGGGAGGGTATCAGCAGTAAGGTTGTGTTGACGTCACTGATTATTTTGCCCTTCCTCTGATCCGTCAGAACAAAAACCCCCCAAAAAACGGAACCTGTCTGTGGAGCATCCGCCTTCACTCGGTCAGCATTTGGTCAGTAATCCATCAGTATTGCTAATCGCCCAAAAAAAAAAAACAGGAGTGGATTCAAAACAGAGATGAAACGTGAATGGAATATTTGCATGTCTTCTGTGTTTTGTACCCACTCCTGCCTTTGGCTACCAAATCATAAGCCAATTCTGATGGGACCATACAGGCCTTACAGCTGCTACACAGACAGGATCCGTTGTGTGTCTAATTTTTCCTTCCTTCTGACAGATCAGAAGAAGGGTCAAATAATTGATGATGTCAACCAGGCCAAAAAGGCAAAATAGTGGCCCAGTCATGAAGTGGGGAGGGCGGGAACAGCATGAGAAGTCCACAGAGTGGCCCAATGACAGTGTGGAGGTGGCAGTAGCATCAGGAGACCACAAAGTGTCCGAATCACATAGTGTGGAGATGGAAACGGCATCAGGATACCACAGAGTGACCCGGTGACAGAGTGGGGAGGTGGGTGGCACTAACAGTACCCGTAGATGATGGTGGGTGTAAAATTGAGCACTTGGCATTAGATGTGTGGCATCAGGCGATTGGCAGCATTAGAATTGTAGCTGAGGCAGGTAGTCAGAAGACACCAGTCTCTTTTGTCAAGGTTTGGGTGAGGCGGCATGGATGATCTAATCTGATGCATCAGGCATTGGTGGGTGGAAATCCTGGCTGATTCACGCCTGACTCATCTTGACCAAGGTCAGTCTCTTCACATTTTGTGGACAGGTGAGTTCTTCTTGGGGTAGCTATGGCCCCCGACGCAATAAACAACCGCTCTGATGCAACACCACTGGCCAGGCAGGGCAGCTTTTCCAGGACAAACTCAGCCAGTTGCGGCCACAAATCCATTTTGGCTGCCCAGTAGTCCAGCGGATCTTCAATGATGGCTGGCAGGGTGTACTCCAAGTATGTCACCACCTGTGGGTTCAGGTTCTGCTCTATGTCTAGCTGCTGGTGAGTAGTTTCTTCACTATGCAGGTGAATAAAGCTGCTCATCAGCAACTCTAGACTCAAGCTGCTGCTGATGGAGCAGGTATTTCTCCTGCCCCCCAAGCAGCCATGGCAGTTGAACGTGAGCGCAGAGGGCCCTGCGAGAGGATTAACGATGGCGCAGATAGGCAGCAGCAAACTGACTTCATAGGATGTCTCTATAGTAGTTCAGTTTGTTATCCCTCTCATCTCCCTCTTGCTCCTCCAGCTGCTCCTGCTCCTCCTCTCCTGTCACCTGTGTAGAAAAACCACCCATTTCGCTACACAATGCTTGTGCTCTAATTTCCTCCTCCTCCAGTTCAGCCCCCACAGGGCTCATGTGCCCGTGAGATGTAGGCGCCACGTCTCCAGTCCCCTGACCAGCAAGATTTACCAGTATCTTTTCCAGGATATGAATCAGTGGAATGACGTTGTCCATCCTGTAGTCCTGGCGATTGACAAATAAAGTGGCCTTCTCAAAGGGCCTGAGCAAACGGCAGGTGTCTCGCATGAGCTGCCACTTGCTAACATCGAAGTTACATAGGGGAGTACCTCTGTCCGCCTGTATCATCAAGAAATTGTTGATAGACTTTCTCTGTTCATACAGTTGGTCCAACAAATAGAGGGTGGAATTCCAATGGGTGTAAACTTCGCATATCAGCCTTTGTTGGGGGACGCCGTTCTGCCACTGCAGCTCAAGGAGTGTGTGCTTTGTGGTGTACGAGTGGCTGAAGTGCATGCAAAGTTTCCTGGTCATTTTTAGGATGTCTTGCAGTTGGGTAGAAGACTTCAGGAACCACTTGACAACCAGATTGAATGGGTGCGCCATGCAGGGCGCATGGCTCAGCCCTCCTAGACGCAGTGGCAACACCATGTTCTTCCTGTTGTCTGTCACCATGGTTCCGATTTTGAGTTGTCGCGGAGAACGCCAGGATTCTTTTTCTTGATGAAGGACACGGAGCAGTTCCTCCCCTGTGGGACTCCGTTCGCCCAGGCAAACTAGGTGCAGAACAGCGTGACACCGCCGTGCCTTGCACATGTGGTATGCTGGTGGGACACTGTGAATTGTCCCTGCAGTGGAGATTGAGGACAAGGTGGAGGATGATGAGGCAGAGGCGAACATTGTCGCAGGGCCGGCATGAGAACGTGGATGCGGAAGCGGAGTCACCTGGCCAAGTTGCTGGTTTGGCTGGGCAAGAACCACATCTACCCAGTGGGCCGTAAAGGACATATATTGTCCTTGACCGTAGTTGCAGCTCCACACATCGGCGCTGCCCTGCACTTTGGCAGACACCGACACGCAAAATAACAATAACTTTTACAAAGACAGGTGCACTCTGCGGTCTTACTAAACCCTCATACTGATGTAAAATTGAGAGATTAGCCAACATATCTTACTGTGAGGACATGTCTGAGCCCGAGCACCGCGCCAAGGTTTCTCAAGTAGCTCGGGACCTAACGCTAAACCTACCTATGCCGTATGGGCAATACCAGGAGCCAGTAGGCAAATTACAGGAGTGTGAGGTCCGACTCACAGCAAACTCCCAGTTACCTCCTGCATGCAGCCATGCTTACAATGGGAGGAGGGAGAGAGCTCTGAGCCCCACCCAAGACTGGGCCTCACATGTGCACCAGAATGTTGCCTGTAGATGGAAATAAAGGCATATTCAGACTAGGAGTTTTTACACCTCCAAACAATTCTATATATAAACTACAAATTGGCGTGGTAATGAAAAGCAGGAAGTGCTCAACCCCATATGCAGTGGCGCATCTATACCAGGGGGGCAGATCCTGCACTTGTGGTCCGCTGCTAATGGCAATCCCCAGCAAAAATGCATACAATGGAGGATGTCCGCAGCAGACCACAAGTACCACAATAGACATCCTACACAGGATAGCAAATGTGTGGATGTGATAAACAATCAAACAATAACAATAACGTTTACAAAGACAGGTGCACTCTGCGGTCTTACTAAACCCTTATACTGATGTAAAATTGAGAGATTAGCCAACATATCCTACTGTGGAGGACATGTCTGAGCCCGAGTACCGCACCAAGGTTTCTCAAGTAGCTCGGGACCTAACGATAAACCACTTCCTGCTTTTCATTACCAGAATGAGGAACAATTCATACATCCAGAATTGATAAAGCATAAGAATACCACCAAATGTATGATAAAGAAATCCAGTTCTAGATCACCTGAACATTTTTAGGTTTCTAGAACATTTTCAGAACATTGGAACATCTAGAGAACTTTTTTACATCGATTCCCATAATGTAATTTTTGAAATAACGTTTTACTTAATTTTTTTTTTATTTTTTATTTAAATGTATGATAAAGAAATCCAGTTCTGGACCACCTGAATATTTTTAGGTTCCTGGAACATTTTCAGAACATTGGAACATCTATAAATCTTTTTTACCACTTTTTTACATCTATTCCCATAATGTATATACTGAAATACCTTTTACTTGTGAAAACGCATAAATAACGCATGGAAATTACTGATTTTCTATTTGTTATTCACTATTATTTTTATATGTATCATTCTTCAGGCTCACAATATGTTTAATGTCAAAGCTTTTGGAGACAATATCCACAAATGTGCATTGGAACTGCATTATATAGTTTTTATAGTGGGAATTTAACCATATGTGTGGTATAACTATCTAGGATCCAATTTCATGATCAAGATCCAGTACAGACTTTGAGATGGACCCTTATGAAACTATTAAAGGGGTGTAACAAAATGGAGGTCCCAACCACTGAGGAAGGAACCAGTAGAGTTCTGAAACGCGTCTGGTATGCGCGGGGAACCTGGCAAAAACACCAACGCGTTTCGGAATAAGCCAACGCGTTTCGGAATTCATGTATTCCTTCGTCATGGATAGGTAAGTTTCTTAGACCGCCTGGTTAAATAGGCTTCCCGTTCCCTTGACATATCTTGCATATTTCAAAGGGGATTAACCTTTTACCTGCCTTACTTTATTTGTTATTCCCAGAATCTTTGCAACATACGGTTTTAAGGCTCTTTGCAACAGCTCCTTATGAATGAGATCTTCTTTACCGGAAAGTAATTATTTTTTTATTGGAAAGCAAATAATTCAATTTCTTGATTTAAGCCTCTGGGTGCCGGGCTATTAAGCCTATAGATCCACCTACTTTCACACCATGACATTTGTTTTATATAGTCACCACCCCTCACATCCATTTTCACTTTCTCAATCCCTCCAAATGATGAGCCTAGAAATCGTCCTTCATGGTATTCAGTGTAGTGACGTGATAGTGGATGGCCATCATATTTTTTTTATATGTTTTTTATATGTTCTCTTATTCTTATTTTTAGAGCCCTTTTTGTTCGCCCTACATATATTTTGTCGCAGGGGCATTTTATATAATATACTACCCCTTTTGTATTGAATGTAATATAATCCTCAATTTTATGCAGGTCGAATTTCTGTAATAAAACTTTTTAAAAACTAGCCAGATTACGTGCTTTTTTTAAAGTGAAAATTGGATGTGTAGTTATTTTTTCCTCTATAGTTTTATCCTGTTTAAAGATATCCCAATGTCGTTTGACAATTCGTTTGAAGGCCCCTTCTTTTTCACTATATTGTGTTATAATTGGGACTCTAATGGTTCCTCTGTCCTCTTTATGTTCTGCTTTTGTCTCATGTGTTTTATTCTGTAGTAACATGTCACGGTTCATCTTCTTTATTTCTTCTTTTATGGGCTCTAATTTATTAATTTCATATTCCTTTTCCTCAAATTTCTTGTATCTTAGACCTCCTGGTTAAATAGGCATCCTGTTCCCATGACAACTCTTTCACTACTATTTCAATGGGGATTTGCCTTTTACAGGTGTACAATCACCATTATCATATAATTACAACCTTTTCTGCCCCATACACCGTGCAGCAAACCGCATAGATAGCAAGGAGGACTGGATAGGAGCAGCTTAAAAGAAGACATTATATAACAAGTAAAAAGTAAGAACGAGAAAGCAAATTAAAAGTATTCCACAAAATGAGTGAACTCTGGCTAGATCGCAAGGATAGTATTAAACGTGTCCAAACCTTTTTTAATCTCCCCAATAAGAACAGCCCTGACCCAAATGAACTCACAAATAGAAAAATTCAAGAGGCAATTATGAATATCAAAAAATTTCAAACGATTAATAACAGAAATGCAGGATTTATGGTAAGTGGCATCACTAGAAAAATATCAGGATAATGACACCATACCCAAAGTTCTGAAGGTATATAAAACATTGGCAGGAGATGTGGGAGATTTGGATACCTTAAATGAATGAAATTAATTCTCATATTATATCATCATTATTATCATAGAAAAAAGGAAAAATGGACTAGTTAAAACGAACTGTGAAATTGTACACTTATTTGATGTACTAAAACCATATAGAGATCATCCAGAAATCGCTAAAATCTCTAAATCTATGAGAATGCGGATTAAAACAAAAGAAGAAGAAATTATCACTAAAAAGAAATAGTGATGAATGGCAGGGGCTATATTCGAATTTGCGATATTTCACGAATATTTTGTAGAATATTCGTCATATATTCTAAAATTTTGAGAATTCAAGATTATTTTATTGAATGCAAAAAATCGGCAATGTAAAAATCGTGTAATGCCAATTCGTAACACGAAATACAGGCGTGGGTCACTTTGGCTACATTTTTCAAGCTGCTAGAAGTTTCCTGAGACTGGAGAAAAAGGTTGGCACGGCAAAACATTACAATAGCTTTATATGCATAAGTGCTCCAATATATTCACGATTGCGCTAATCGGCAGTGATTAGAATATTTTTTCGCAACTTCACATTTTAGCAGGTCTGACTACAGATTACTGATTGGCGCACTAAGTATTGCTGTGAACTTGACATTGCTTCCTTCTCATTGGCCCACAAGCAAGAAGCAGAGAGGAATCATGTGTTCAAATGGAAAAAAAATGCAGAATATTCGATATAACAAATATATAGCACTATATTCTAAATATTTGCGATAAAAATTTGCTATTCGAATATTCGTGCTCAACACTAAAAAGAAACATAAATTTGAAAGATATTTAGTACCAGCAATGAATATAAAAATTTATGAAACAGATAGTATATCTTATAGAAATATATCCTGTTTCAATACAATAGATGAAACAAAATGTGAAGGACAAGAAATCTCTTTAGAGGATATTACAATTCATAACACCAGCACAGAAGAATCTAGTGTAGAGGATGATGCTATGAGTGGGATTAACCCAATACCACTCATACCAGAAATACACATACGAAGAAACATAGAAAATGGCTCTATACAATTGACAATAGATATGAGACTTTAAATGTACTAAAAAGAAGAATACAATAAAGGTGAAATTAAAACCAACACCAATCTGCAGAATACTAACTTACAAGAGACAAAAAAGGCTAGTTATAGTGCCATCGTTCAAAGGGGGAATACTTACCCTAAAGAAAAGCACCCAAACCAGTACTAAAGACAAATCAAGTAACTAAAGACAGTGTAAATAAAAATAATGTGAAAAGAAAAACTGTGAGGAAGGATTTTTTTCAGGCAAAACCATCAAGAAAACAACACAAAGAGGAAAGAGGGGGAGGGGACTAACCAAAATAAAGAAAAATAGTATAATAAAGCGACAAGGAATATATAATTTAAGCAAATATGTTCTAAATAAAGGAGAACCAGAATTGTTACATAAAGGTCTCAAATTTGCCCCTTCCTCAAAATTTTGCCCTTTTAATGCTTTTATTGGCATAAAGAAATTCTTAAGGAATTTAACTTTACAAGAATACTTAATTAAAAAAGATTCAATAAATAATCACAATAATAAAAGTAAAAATACAAATAAAGATCAAAGTAATAAAGAAGAAATCAGCTAAAAAGACATTATGTATAACCATACAGGTCTAAAACCTAGATCCAACTTTAACCATCTGAGTGAATACTCTGACGCATTTAAAACTTTCCAAACTCTAGTATTAAGAGATTTAAGGAAAATTAACCCCAGTAAAAGAAGACGCATACAGAATTTGACTAAAGAAGAAAAAAGGGGAATAAAACACTACAAATGAATAATGACATCATTATTAGACCTGCAGACAAAGGGGGGGGGGGGGCGGGATTGTAATTTTGGATCAGGAGACATATGACAAGAAATCTATGTGACTATTGACAGACGAAAAAACATATAAAAAACTCCTTTTTAACCCCACCAACCAGTACAAAAGTGAATTACGTAAACTAACCAAAAAGGGGAAAGAAAAGGGAATATTGTCAAATAAGGAAGCTATCTATATTAATAACCAAAATCCCAGGATCCCAATATTTTTATTATCTCCCAAAAATACATAAATGTAAAACTATTCCCCCGGGGATACCAATTATATCAGGGATTGGGGGTTTTACCTCTAATCTATCAAGATATGTAGATGTATTTCTACAGGACTATATACAGAAACTTCCAGCATATCTGAAAGATACAAAACATATCCTACAATTATAAAGTGATATAGAATGGCAGGATGACTATATTCTAGGGACCTTCAACGTCACCTCTTTATATACTATAATAGAAAACAAGAAAGAGAGAAAAGCTACGGATTTTTTCCTGGAAAAAGAAAATCGGATGCCTAGGGGAATGTATTACGTTTATTTTAACCCACAATTATTTTAAATATGAAAATGAGTTTTATCTTCAGACGCGGAGGACCGCGATGGGGACCAGGTTCGCACCGAGTTTTGCTAACCTGTACATAGGGAGGTAGGAGGAACTATACCCTCAGGGTGTCCTGGGTGCGAACCTGGTCCTCTGGAAAAGAGTTATCGACGATGTTGTTTTTATTTGGAAAGGGAACGAGGACTCACTGACACAATTTTTTACTGATATAAATAAAAATGACTTTTTTTAATCTCACTATTTTTATTAAGGAAGGCCAGATTCAAACTAAAACCTATCATGAATGTATATGAACACAACCTAAAATAGAAAGCTGGTCACACTTATATATAATGACGCCCAAGGTATATAAACGCTAAATTGAATTATGGAAAGTCTTAAAAGATATGTCTTTAATGATATCAATTTAAAATGATAGGCTCAACAATTGTATGTAATATCAAAAACCTCTCCTGGAGGACAAAAAAAAATTCCCTGCCAACTACAGTGAACTGGTCGGGTTTGAAAAAATGTGGAGCCAGGAGGTGTGAACACTGGCCCACTCGGAGGAGTGAGTTTAGGAAAACAACAGTGATAGAAATAAAGAGAGGGAGACAGGTACTGGGTCTCAACCCCTATATATCCCTGTGTTCTGTCATAGGCACTCCATCAGTCTGACCCTAGATGGCCCTCAGACCTATTGTTTGACTGCCCAGCTTCGTCGGAAGTAAAGGACCAGTCACCTCTAGAAAGGTCAGATGCAAGGAAGAAAAAAAAAGAAAAAATAAAGAAACACTGTCCCTTTTTTTTTTTTTTTTTTTTTTTTTTACGCGTTTCACTGGCTTGCGCCAGATCATCAGGGGACTCAGATATAAAACCAGGACCACAGGTAGATAGTGACAGGCAGTATGTGCCTATCTCAGCATTCCATATACTGCTGAGGCAGCAAAGAACACAATCCTAAACAATGTGTGAGGATGTACTTAGCTTGCTGGGTCATCTACTCGGGTGCAGGGTCCGCACCTATCCTGCGTGTGGCAGTGGGAGCGGGTCATTCGCGCTGGCGTCCTTTTTAAAAACGCGCGCGTCATCTAGGCTCCTCCCCCCCGTACCATGTGATCGGTCATGTGACGTATGACGTATCGGGTCGCGTCACTCGTTGTCGTCACATGATCGAGGGCGGTAACAGGCCGTCCATGCTAGTGCGGCCGCATCACTCAAAGGTGATTGGTCGCGCAGTAGGAGGGGGCGGGTCTACGGGTAGGGCTGGTGGCGAGGCGGAGGTGAGCCACTCCCACTCCCCACCATTAACCGATATTCCTGGCTAGTCAGGTGAAGGTGCGTCGCTCCTTAATATCCTGGGAGGCGCTACCTAGGGTACTTAAAGGCAAGTTAGAAATGTTGCAGTTTGAATGGCCATATTTAGGTAGTATAGAGATGAATGACCAAAAACATACAGTGTGGACAGGAACGTAAATAATTATATATATACATAAAACAGCTCTGCAGCTGTAGTCAAGGGTCACAACATTTAATGTCTCCATATGTACATACAAAGTGACGCACAGATGGAGAGATCTCAGATGACAAATGCAGTTGTGTATGTGGAGATACAATGTGAGGGGTATCGCTGGAATGGACCTCCTGGCAAAGTATATCAGTACATTCTATAGATATGGTGGATCTAGAACGATCAGTAAGGGTATGTCACTTGGGGAGCAGGAGATAGTTCGAGCTAGTGCGTGGATCTAGATTCCTCAATGAACGAGCTGAATGAAAGCTGCTCGTTGAGGCCTGCAGGATAGGAAGTCTTGAGCTCAAAGATCCACCACATCTCCCGCTGTAATATCCTCCTGTCCCAGTTACCCCCTCTCTTCAACGGGGGGATTGATTCAATACCCATGAAGGTGATGCCTTTAAAGTTACCATTATGGCTAATTTCAACGTGTTTGGCGAGGGGGGTATACCTTTTGTTCCTGATTAGGGATGAGCGAACTCGAACTGTATAGTTCGGGTTCGTACCGAATTTTGGGGTGTCCGTGACACGGACCCGAACCCGGACATTTTCGTAAAAGTCCGGGTTCGGTGTTCGTCGCTTTCTTCGCGCTTTTGTGACGCTTTCTTGGCGCTTTTTGAAAGGCTGCAAAGCAGCCAATCAACAAGCGTCATACTACTTGCCCCAAGAGGCCATCACAGCCATGCCTACTATTGGCATGGCTGTGATTGGCCAGAGCACCATGTGACCCAGCCTCTATTTAAGCTGGAGTCACATAGCGCCGCCCGTCACTCTGCTCTGATTAGCGTAGGGAGAGGTTGCGGCTGCGACAGTAGGGCGAGATTAGGCAGATTAACTCCTCCAAAGGACTTGATTAACTGATCGATCTGCAGCTGTGGATCATTGAGCTGCTGATCCTCAATTGCTCACTGTTTTTAGGCTGCCCAGACCGTTTGTCAGTCACATTTTTCTGGGGTGATCGGCGGCCATTTTGTGTCTTGTGGTGCGCCAGCACAAGCTGCGACCAAGTGCATTTAACCCTCAATGGTGTGGTTGTTTTTTGGCTAAAGCCTACATCAGGGTGAAGCTGTCACACCAAGTGCATTTAACCCTCAGTAGTGTGGTTGGTCAAGCTATCACACCAAGTGCATTTAACCAGCAATAGTCTGTTCATTTTTTGGCCATATACTAAATCAGGGGCAAGCTGCGCCCGTCACCAAGTGCATTTAACCCTCAGTAGTGTGGTTGGTCAAGCTGTGACACCAAGTGCATTTAACCAGCAATAGTCTGTTCATTTTTTGGCCATATACTACATCAGGGGCAAGCTGCGCCCATCACCAAGTGCATTTAACCAGCAATAGTGTGGTTATTTTTTGGCCATATCCCAGTCTAATTCTGTCACTAAATCCATACCGGTCACCCAGCGCCTAAATACTAGGCCTCAAATTTATATCCCGCTAAATCTCTCGTTACCGCTGTCCTGTTGTGGCTGGGAAAGTTATTTAGTGTCCGTCAAAGCACATTTTTTGTTCTGGGTTGAAATACAATTCCCAATTTAGCAATTTAAAAATTTAGTGGTTTCTGCTGTATCAGAGCTATTTGAAATCTATCCCTAAAAGGGTATATAATATTCAAGGTGCACATAGGGTCATTCAGAATAACTTCACACACCCGCTACTGTGCATTTCCAAGTCTAATTCTGTCACTAAACCCATACCTGTCACCCAGCGCCTAAATACTAGGCCTCAAATTCATATCCAGCTAAATCTGTCCTTAGTGCTGTAGCTGGGCGAGTTATTTAGTGTCCGTTCAAGCACATTTCTTGTTCTGGGTTGAAATACAATTCCCAATTTAGCAATTTCATAATTTAGTGGTTTCTGCTATATCAGAGCTATTTGAAATCTATCCCTAAAAGGGTATATAATATTCAAGGTGCACATTGGGTCATTCAGAATAACTTCACACACACCCGCTACTGTGCATTTCCCAGTCTAATTCTGGCACTAAACCCATACCTGTCACCCAGCGCCTAAATACTAGGCCTCAAATTCATATCCAGCTAAATCTGTCCTTAGTGCTGTAGCTGGGCGAGTTATTTAGTGTCCGTTCAAGCACATTTCTTGTTCTGGGTTGAAATACAATTCCCAATTTAGCAATTTCATAATTTAGTGGTTTCTGCTATATCAGAGCTATTTGAAATCTATCCCTAAAAGGGTATATAATATTCAAGGTGCACATTGGGTCATTCAGAATAACTTCACACACACCCGCTACTGTGCATTTCCAAGTCTAATTCTGTCACTAAACCCATACCTGTCACCCAGCGCCTAAATACTAGGCCTCAAATTTATATCCAGCTAAATCTGTCCTTAGTGCTGTAGCTGGGCGAGTTATTTAGTGTCCGTTCAAGCACATTTCTTGTTCTGGGTTGAAATACAATTCCCAATTTAGCAATTTCATAATTTAGTGGTTTCTGCTATATCAGAGCTATTTGAAATCTATCCCTAAAAGGGTAGATCATATTGAAGGTGCACATAGGGACATTCAGAATAACTTCACACACCCGCTACTGTGCATTTCCAAGTCTAATTCTGTCACTAAACCCATACCTGTCACCCAGCGCCTAAATACTAGGCCTCAAATTTATATCCAGCTAAATCTGTCCCTAGTGCTGTAGCTGGGCGAGTTATTTAGTGTCCGTTCAAGCACATTTCTTGTTCTGGGTTGAAATACAATTCCCAATTTAGCAATTTCATAATTTAGTGGTTTCTGCTATATCAGAGCTATTTGAAATCTATCCCTAAAAGGGTATATAATATTCAAGGTGCACATTGGGTCATTCAGAATAACTTCACACACACCCGCTACTGTGTATTTCCAAGTCTAATTCTGTCACTAAACCCATACCTGTCACCCAGCGCCTAAATACTAGGCCTCAAATTCATATCCAGCTAAATCTGTCCTTAGTGCTGTAGCTGGGCGAGTTATTTAGTGTCCGTTCAAGCACATTTCTTGTTCTGGGTTGAAATACAATTCCCAATTTAGCAATTTCATAATTTAGTGGTTTCTGCTATATCAGAGCTATTTGAAATCTATCCCTAAAAGGGTATATAATATTCAAGGTGCACATTGGGTCATTCAGAATAACTTCACACACACACGCTTCTGTGCATTTCCAAGTCTAATTCTGTCACTAAATCCATACCGGTCACCCAGCGCCTAAATACTAGGCCTCAAATTTATATCCCGCTGAATTTGAATACAATACATTGGGCCAAATAATATATTTGTTGTTGTGGTGAACCATAACAATGAGAAAAACATCTAGTAAGGGACGCAGACGTGGACATGGTCGTGGTGGTGTTAGTGGACCCTCTGGTGCTGGGAGAGGACGTGGCCGTTCTGCCTCATTCACACGTCCTAGTGTACCAACTACCTCAGGTCCCAGTAGCCGCCAGAATTTACAGCGATATATGGTGGGGCCCAATGCCGTTCTAAGGATGGTAAGGCCTGAGCAGGTACAGGCATTAGTCAATTGGGTGGCCGACAGTGGATCCAGCACGTTCACATTATCTCCCACCCAGTCTTCTGCAGAAAGCGCACAGATGGCGCCTGAAAACCAACCCCATCAGTCTGTCACATCACCCCCATGCATACCAGGGAAACTGTCTCAGCCTCAAGTTATGCAGCAGTCTCTTATGCTGTTTGAAGACTCCGCTGGCAGGGTTTCCCAAGGGCATCCACCTAGCCCTTCCCCAGCGGTGAAAGACATAGAATGCACTGACGCACAACCACTTATGTTTCCTGATGATGAGGACATGGGAATACCACCTCAGCATGTCTCTGATGATGACGAAACACAGGTGCCAACTGCTGCGTCTTTCTGCAGTGTGCAGACTGAACAGGAGGTCAGGGATCAAGACTGGGTGGAAGACGATGCAGGGGACGATGAGGTCCTAGACCCCACATGGAATGAAGGTCGTGCCACTGACTTTCACAGTTCGGAGGAAGAGGCAGTGGTGAGACCGAGCCAACAGCGTAGCAAAAGAGGGAGCAGTGGGCAAAAGCAGAACACCCGCCGCCAAGAGACTCCGCCTGCTACTGACCGCCGCCATCTGGGACCGAGCACCCCAAAGGCAGCTTCAAGGAGTTCCCTGGCATGGCACTTCTTCAAACAATGTGCTGACGACAAGACCCGAGTGGTTTGCACGCTGTGCCATCAGAGCCTGAAGCGAGGCATTAACGTTCTGAACCTGAGCACAACCTGCATGACCAGGCACCTGCATGCAAAGCATGAACTGCAGTGGAGTAAACACCTTAAAACCAAGGAAGTCACTCAGGCTCCCCCTGCTACCTCTTCTGCTGCTGCCGCCTCGGCCTATTCTGCTGCTGCCGCCTCGGCCTCTTCCTCCGCCTCTGGAGGAACGTTGGCACCTGCCGCCCAGCAAACAGGGGATGTACCACCAACACCACCACCACCTCCGTCACCAAGCATCTCAACCATGTCACACGGCAGCGTTCAGCTCTCCATCTCACAAACATTTGAGAGAAAGCGTAAATTCCCACCTAGCCACCCTCGATCCCTGGCCCTGAATGCCAGCATTTCTAAACTACTGGCCTATGAAATGCTGTCATTTAGGCTGGTGGACACAGACAGCTTCAAACAGCTCATGTCGCTTGCTGTCCCACAGTATGTTGTTCCCAGCCGGCACTACTTCTCCAAGAGAGCCGTGCCTTCCCTGCACAACCAAGTATCCGATAAAATCAAGTGTGCACTGCGCAACGCCATCTGTAGCAAGGTCCACCTAACCACAGATACGTGGACCAGTAAGCACGGCCAGGGACGCTATATCTCCCTAACTGCACACTGGGTAAATGTAGTGGCAGCTGGGCCCCAGGCGGAGAGCTGTTTGGCGCACGTCCTTCCGCCGCCAAGGATCGCAGGGCAACATTCTTTGCCTCCTGTTGCCACCTCCTCCTTCTCGGCTTCCTCCTCCTCTTCTTCCACCTGCTCATCCAGTCAGCCACACACCTTCACCACCAACTTCAGCACAGCCCGGGGTAAACGTCAGCAGGCCATTCTGAAACTCATATGTTTGGGGGACAGGCCCCACACCGCACAGGAGTTGTGGCGGGGTATTGAACAACAGACCGACGAGTGGTTGCTGCCGGTGAGCCTCAAGCCCGGCCTGGTGGTGTGTGATAATGGGCGAAATCTCGTTGCAGCTCTGGGACTAGCCAATTTGACGCACATCCCTTGCTTGGCGCATGTGCTGAATTTGGTGGTGCAGAAGTTCATTCACAACTACCCCGACATGTCAGAGCTGCTGCATAAAGTGCGGGCCGTCTGTTCGCAGCTTCCGGCGTTCACATCCTGCTGCTGCTCGCCTGTCTGCGCTACAGCGTAACTTCGGCCTTCCCGCTCACCGCCTCATATGCGACGTGCCCACCAGGTGGAACTCCACCTTGCACATGCTGGACAGACTGTGCGAGCAGCAGCAGGCCATAGTGGAGTTTCAGCTGCAGCACGCACGGGTCAGTCGCACTACAGAACAGCACCACTTCACCACCAATGACTGGGCCTCCATGCGAGACCTGTGTGCCCTGTTGCGCTGTTTCGAGTACTCCACCAACATGGCCAGTGGCGATGACACCGTTATCAGCGTTACAATACCACTTCTATGTCTCCTTGAGAAAACACTTAGGGCGATGATGGAAGAGGAGGTGGCCCAGGAGGAGGAGGAGGAGGAGGAAGAGGGGTCATTTTTAGCACTTTCAGGCCAGTCTCTTCGAAGTGACTCAGAGGGAGGTTTTTGGCAACAGCAGAGGCCAGGTACAAATGTGGCCAGCCAGGGCCCACTACTGGAGGACGAGGAGGACGAGGATGAGGAGGAGGTGGAGGAGGATGAGGATGAAGCATGGTCACAGCGGGGTGGCACCCAACGCAGCTCGGGTCCATCACTGGTGCGTGGCTGGGGGGAAAGGCAGGACGATGACGATACGCCTCCCACAGAGGACAGCTTGTCCTTACCCCTGGGCAGCCTGGCACACATGAGCGACTACATGCTGCAGTGCCTGCGCAACGACAGCAGAGTTGCCCACATTTTAACCTGTGCGGACTACTGGGTTGCCACCCTGCTGGATCCACGCTACAAAGACAATGTGCCCACCTTACTTCCTGCACTGGAGCGTGATAGGAAGATGCGCGAGTACAAGCGCACGTTGGTAGACGCGCTACTGAGAGCATTCCCAAATGTCACAGGGGAACAAGTGGAAGCCCAAGGCCAAGGCAGAGGAGGAGCAAGAGGTCGCCAAGGCAGCTGTGTCACGGCCAGCTCCTCTGAGGGCAGGGTTAGCATGGCAGAGATGTGGAAAACTTTTGTCAACACGCCACAGCTAACTGCACCACCACCTGATACGCAACGTGTTAGCAGGAGGCAACATTTCACTAACATGGTGGAACAGTACGTGTGCACACCCCTCCACGTACTGACTGATGGTTCGGCCCCATTCAACTTCTGGGTCTCTAAATTGTCCACGTGGCCAGAGCTAGCCTTTTATGCCTTGGAGGTGCTGGCCTGCCCGGCAGCCAGCGTTTTGTCTGAACGTGTATTCAGCACGGCAGGGGGCGTCATTACAGACAAACGCAGCCGCCTGTCTACAGCCAATGTGGACAAGCTGACGTTCATAAAAATGAACCAGGCATGGATCCCACAGGACCTGTCCGTCCCTTGTCCAGATTAGACATTAACTACCTCCCCATAACCATATATTATTGGACTCCAGGGCACTTCCTCATTCAATCCTATTTTTATTTTCATTTTACCATTATATTGCGAGGCTACCCAAAGTTGAATGAACCTCTCCTCTGCCTGTGTGCTAGGCCTAAATATATGCCAATGGACTGTTGCAGTGGTGGCTGACATGAAGCCTGATTCTCTGCTATGACATGCAGACTGATTCTCTGCTGACATGAAGCCAGATTGTCTGTTACGGGACCTCTCTGCTCTGCCTGTGTGCTAGGCCTAAATATATGCCAATGGACTGTTGCAGTGGTGGCTGACGTGAAGCCTCATTCTCTGCTATGACATGCAGACTAATTCTCTGCTGACATGAAGCCAGATTGTCTGTTACGGGACCTCTCTCCTCTGCCTGGGTGCTGGGCCTAAATATATGCCAATGGACTGTTGCAGTGGTGGCTGACGTGAAGCCTGATTCTCTGCTATGACATGCAGACTGATTCTCTGCTGACATGAAGCCAGATTGTCTGTTACGGGACCTCTCTGCTCTGCCTGTGTGCTAGGCCTAAATATATGCCAATGGACTGTTGCAGTGGTGGGTGACGTGAAGCCTCATTCTCTGCTATGACATGCAGACTGATTCTCTGCTGTCATGAAGCCAGATTGTCTGTTACGGGACCTCTCTGCTCTGCCTGTGTGCTAGGCCTAAATATATGCCAATGGACTGTTGCAGTGGTGGGTGACGTGAAGCCTCATTCTCTGCTATGACATGCAGACTGATTCTCTGCTGACATGAAGCCAGATTGTCTGTTACGGGACCTCTCTCCTCTGCCTGTGTGCTAGGCCTAAATATATGCCAATGGACTGTTGCAGTGGTGGCTGACGTGAAGCCTCATTCTCTGCTATGACATGCAGACTGATTCTCTGCTGACATGAAGCCAGATCGTCTGTTACGGGACCTCTCTGCTCTGCCTGTGTGCTAGGCCTAAATATATGCCAATGGACTGTTGCAGTGGTGGGTGACGTGAAGCCTGATTCTCTGCTATGACATGCAGACTGATTCTCTGCTGACATGAAGCCAGATTGTCTGTTACGGGACCTCTCTCCTCTGCCTGTGTGCTAGGCCTAAATATATGCCAATGGACTGTTGCAGTGGTGGCTGACGTGAAGCCTCATTCTCTGCTATGACATGCAGACTAATTCTCTGCTGACATGAAGCCAGATTGTCTGTTACGGGACCTCTCTCCTCTGCCTGGGTGCTGGGCCTAAATTTATGACAATGGACTGTTGCAATGGTGGCTGACGTGAAGCCTGATTCTCTGCTATGACATGCAGACTGATTCTCTGCTGACATGAAGCCAGATCCTCTGTTACGGGACCTCTCTCCTCTGCCTGTGTGTGTGCTGGGCCTAAATATATGCCAATGGACTGTTGCAGTGGTGGCTGACGTGAAGCCTCATTCTCTGCTATGACATGCAGACTGATTCTCTGCTGACATGAAGCCAGATTCTCTGTTACGGGACCTCTCTCCTCTGCCTGTGTGTGTGCTGGGCCTAAATATATGCCAATGGACTGTTGCAGTGGTGGCTGACGTGAAGCCTCATTCTCTGCTATGACATGCAGACTAATTCTCTGCTGACATGAAGACAGATTCTCTGTTACGGGACCTCCCTCCTCTGCCTGGGTGCTGGGCCTAAATATATGCCAATGGACTGTTGCAGTGGTGGCTGACGTGAAGCCTCATTCTCTGCTATGACATGCAGACTAATTCTCTGCTGACATGAAGACAGATTCTCTGTTACGGGACCTCCCTCCTCTGCCTGGGTGCTGGGCCTAAATATATGCCAATGGACTGTTGCAGTGGTGGCTGACGTGAAGCCTCATTCTCTGCTATGACATGCAGACTAATTCTCTGCTGACATGAAGACAGATTCTCTGTTACGGGACCTCCCTCCTCTGCCTGGGTGCTGGGCCTAAATATATGCCAATGGACTGTTGCAGTGGTGGCTGACGTGAAGCCTCATTCTCTGCTATGACATGCAGACTGATTCTCTGCTGACATGAAGCCAGATTCTCTGTTACGGGACCTCTCTCCTCTGCCTGTGTGTGTGCTGGGCCTAAATATATGCCAATGGACTGTTGCAGTGGTGGCTGACGTGAAGCCTGATTCTCTTCTATGACATGCAGACTGATTCTCTGCTGACATGAAGCCAGATTCTCTGTTACGGGACCTCCCTCCTCTGCCTGGGTGCTGGGCCTAAATATATGCCAATGGACTGTTGCAGTGGTGGCTGACGTGAAGCCTCATTCTCTGCTATGACATGCAGACTAATTCTCTGCTGACATGAAGACAGATTCTCTGTTACGGGACCTCTCTCCTCTGCCTGGGTGCCGGGGCCTAAATATCTGAGAATGGACTGTTCCAGTGGTGGGTGACGGGAAGCCAGATTCTCTGCTATGGAACCTCTCTCCAATTGATTTTGGTTAATTTTTATTTATTTAATTTTTATTTTAATTCATTTCCCTATCCACATTTGTTTGCAGGGGATTTACCTACATGTTGCTGCCTTTTGCAGCCCTCTAGCTCTTTCCTGGGCTGTTTTACAGCCTTTTTAGTGCCGAAAAGTTCGGGTCCCCATTGACTTCAATGGGGTTCGGGTTCGGGACGAAGTTCGGATCGGGTTCGGATCCCGAACCCGAACATTTCCGGGATGTTCGGCCGAACTTCTCGAACCCGAACATCCAGGTGTTCGCTCAACTCTATTCCTGATGTCTCCGAGGTGTTCCCCCACCCTCCTACGAAATTCCCTTGTGGTTTTACCCACATACTCTAATCCACAATGGCAAGTGGCCTTATAAATGACACCCTTAGATCTACAATTCAAAAAATTCTTGATATTGTAGGTCTTACTAGTAATGTTGCTTTTGAAGGTGCACCCTTTTTTAATGAAGGGGCAGGCCACGCAGCCACTGCAGCGAAATCAACCCACCGGCGGTTTTAACCAGCCGTCTGTTCGGTCGTTGGTCTCGCTGAAGTGGCTGCGTATAAGCCTGTCACGTATAGACCGACCCCTATGGTAGGTAATGTTAACAGAGGGTGCAACCACATCCTTGACATCTGGATCAAGTAACAGGATGTTCCAATGTTTGGAGATGACCTCCCGTACCTCTTTGGCTGCCCCATCAAAAGTTCCGATCAGGCGAATTTGTTTATCACCTTTATCTGTCTTATTTGGGTGCAGCAATTCAGAATGACTCCTAGAGCAGGCCTTCTGATATGCTGCCCTAAGGGTCGAGTCGGGGTAGCCCTTTTCCTTAAATCTTGTCCGTAAGTCATCGGCTTGTAGTTTGAAATCTCTCATACTGGAACAGTTCCTCCTCATTCTCAAATACTGTCCCGTAGGGATACCCCTTTTGAGCGGAAGGGGATGATGACTGTTCCAATTGAGGAGGGCATTGGTTGAAGTGGGTTTTCTGTAGGTTTTAGTATGAATCTCCCCTTCTCTCCCTCTCATGATGACAACATCCAAAAAGGGTAAAATGTCCTTTTGGACCTCTGACGTGAACCGTAGTCCCACATCATTAATGTTGAGACTGTCAACAAAGTGTTGTAGCTGACCAGCCTCCCCATTCCACAATAGAAATATATCGTCGATGAACCTGACCCACGTCCCCACCTGTGTGACGACATGGGTCAGGGAATCACCGAAAACAATATTCTCCTCCCACCAGCCCAGGAACAAGTTGGCGTACGATGGGGCACATGGGCTCCCCATCGCCGTGCCCCTGAGCTGGTGGTAGAATACCCCATCAAAAAGGAAATAGTTAGATGTCAACGTAAATTCCAAGAGTTTAATGACCAGGTCATTATGAGCATAGAATTGTCGGCCCCTAGTCATAAGAAAGGTCTCAACTGCTCTCAAGCCCAATCGATGTGGGATTGAGGAGTATAACGCCTCTACGTCTATTGAGGCCAACCAGGTGTTACCATCAATACAGACTCCATCCAAACGCCCCAAAAGGTCACTAGTGTCCCTAATGTAAGATGGCAAGGTCCTCACAAAAGGGGCCAGGATAAAATCAAGGTAGATACCCACATTTTGTCCTAAGCTATTCACCCCGGCCACTATGGGTCTCCCCTTGAGTGGTGTTGTTCCCTTGTGAACCTTGGGGAGACTATAGAAAGTCGGGATCGTGGGATATTTTTTAAATAGGAAATCAAACTCTTCTCCTGAGATTAAGCCAGCAGATCTGGCCTCACCCAGGATGTTTTTCAGTGTTGTTTGATAACCATTTGTGGGATCACTTTTAAGTCTTTCGTATGTGTCTTTATCCTTTAACAAATCAAGGCATAGATTTTTGTAATCTGAAGTGTCCAGAACCACCACATTACCCCCTTTATCGGAGGATTTAATTGTGATGGTCTTGTCACTTGCCAGATTTTCTATCGCCCTGTATTCATCTTTGGAGCAATTGAATCTGGGTTTCTCCAGAGTCATTTTCTCCAGGTCTCGCGACACTTGGTTTAGGAATACATCAATGCAGGACTCGCGACACTTAGGACAGTGTTTCTTTATTATTATTTTTATTTTTTTTTCTTCCTTGCATCTGACATTTCTAGAGGTGACTGGTCCTTTACTTCCGACGAAGCTGGGCAGTCAAACAATAGGTCTGAGGGCCATCTAGGGTCAGACTGATGGAGTGCCTATGACAGAACACAGGGATATATAGGGGTTGAGACCCAGTACCTGTCTCCCTCTCTTTATTTCTATCACTGTTGTTTTCCTAAACTCACTCCTCCGAGTGGGCCAGTGTTCACACCTCCTGGCTCCACATTTTTTCAAACCCGACCAGTTCACTGTAGTTGGCAGGGAATTTTTTTTGTCCTCCAGGAGAGGTTTTTGATATTACATACAATTGTTGAGCCTATCATTTCAAATTGATATCATTAAAGACATATCTTTTAAGACTTTCCATAATTCAATTTAGCGTTTAAAACCTATCATGAACTCACTGACACTAATAGCTTTATTTCATTGAATAGCTGTCATTTACCAATATGAATATTCCTCGCAGTCGTTATATTAGACTGCAGAGAATTTGTAGTACAACTGAACAGTTTGAAGAGGAAGCAAACGAATTACACAAGAAATTTGAGGAAAAGGGATATAAAATTAATAAATTAGAGCCCATAAAAAAAAGAAATAAAGAAGATGAACATAACATGAAGATGACATGTTACTACAGAATAAAACACATGAGACAAAAGCAGAACATAAAGGGGACGGAGGAACCATTAGAGTCCCAATTATAACCTGTGGCACTAACTGGAGCTCTACGCCTTGGAGGTGCTGGCCTGCCCTGCCGCCATAGTTTAGTCAGAGCGGGAATTTAGTGCTGGTGGTCGCATAATAACTGATAAGCGTATCCGCTTGTCCACTGGCAATGCTGACAGGTTGACTCAGATAAAAATGAACAAGGCCTAGATTGCCCCAGACTTCTCAACTCCACCAGAGAAAAAGGGGCTGAACATAAAGGCACTCTAAATGTGGCTTTTATGGTGTATTGAATGCACTGTATTAGTGATGAGCGGCAGGGGTCATATTCGAATTCGCGATATTTTGCGAATATTTAGTTGAATATTCGTCGAATATTTGCGAATTCGAATATTTGTTATATTATTCTATTTTTTTTTTACTCGAAAAATCGGCAAGGTAATGATCGTGTAATATGCGAATATTACGCGATCAATACAGGCGTGGATCAAAAACGAATATATACTATAGAATTTAGTGCTATATATTCGTTTTTTAGAATATTAATAATTTTTTTCCATCTGAAGTCATGATTGCTCCCTGCTTAAGTAACATAAGCAAGGAGAAATCTGTCATGGGGAAGGAAGGTAGAGAGGAAGTGCACCCCCTAAACTGCCACACTTAACCCTGTCCCTGCCTACTTGCACCACCCGCCCTAGGTGACGGGGCGCAACTGGGCAACGGTCCCTGACCTACGTAAGTGTAGAGCAGAGCGAACAGACAAAGAGAGGAACAGACAGCCAAGGCAGAAGGCGGTACACAAGACTAAGGCAAACGGGTAGACAGGGAGGTAGATAAGACAACAGTACCCAGTGATGGGAAAGGCAATGGCGGGACAACTAGCCGAGGTCGGTCCGGGAGCTCATGTCAATACAAGGGATGAGGCAGGAGACGAAATCCGAGAACGAGCCGAGGTCAAATGCGAGAGATCGCGTAGGTACCAAGGGAGCGGGCAAAGCGAGGTCAATACCAGAGGTCAAGAAGGAAGCAATAATAATAGCACACACAGCCCTAGAGACGAAAATCACAGGCAACCTGTAGCCAGCAGGCTGCCTGTATTTACTGTATAGTGGGGAGTGAGGGTCATGTGACGTGGCCAGCGTCACATGACCGACAGACAGACAAGTCGAGCACCAAGTGATCAGCTCGGCGCTCAAGGCAGACCTAGGAGCAGGGGGCCTCCCAGCTAGCAAAGCCGCCCTGGGAACGAGGCTGAATACAGATCCTCACTCCCGAAGCTAAGCAGCAGGTCTGCGGCTGATGGGAGACCGAGTGCGCCTTCGGCGCCCCGTTACAGAAATCACTACTTCAGATGGAAAAAAATGACGAATGTTCTAAAAAACTAATATATAGTGCTATATTCGTAATATTCTAAAACAAGAATATAAAGCAATATAGCGAATATTTGGGAAAAAAACGAATAAAGGGCAATTTAGCTAATATTGTGCTATAATCTTTTTTTTAATAGTTATAATTTTTTTCCAATCTGAACTTCAGATGAGAAAATAATTACAACTATTAGACAATGAAGATTATAGCACTATATTAGCAAAATTGCCCTTTATTAGTTTTTTTTTGAATATTAGCTATATTGCTCTATATATTTGTTTTTTAGAATATTCGGAATTTTTTTCCATCTGAAGTCGTGATTTCTCCTTGCTTAAGTTACTTAAGCAGGGAGCAATCATGACTTCAGATGGAAAAAAATTACTAATATTCTAAAAAACGAATATATAGCACTAAATTCTATAGTGCTATATATTCGTTTTTGACCCACTTTATGAGTAGTGTTGATTGTGAATTTTCGTAATGCAAATTTTCGAAATGCGATAAATATATTCGTCATTTAATGACGAATATATTTATCGCATTACGAAAATTCACATTACGAAAATTCACAATCAACACTACTCCTAAAGTCAAAGATATTGCAGCCTTCTCATTGGCCCACAAGCTAGAAGCAGTGACGCTTCATATGTGTACTGATTTAAAAAAAAATCTTGAATATTCAAAATTACAAATATATATCACCAGGGCAGTTTCTAGGGAATTTTGCCAACAGGCCGAACAATACAAAAGCGTCCCCCCCCCCATTCACGTTTAAAAAGGACCTTTCATGGGTCCCAACATTGCAAGATAACCATCAAGCTGTGTAGAGCGGCGCCCAGGGATCTCACTGCACTTACTATTATCCCTGGGCACCGCTCCGTTCGCCCGCTCATTTGCTAACTTCGCAACAGGGAGACATCAGCTTCTCTCCTGGGCATTTCTTCTCCCAGGCTGTGAGCTCTGCACTGCAATTGGACAGCGGTATAGCCTGGGAGAAGGAACGCCCAGGGAGAAACAGGGCAGACTCCTCCCTGGTGAATCGATAGTAGCAATTACCATAGAGCGCGGGAGAAGGTAACGGGGCTACAGCCGGCGAATGGAGCGGCGCCCAGGGATAATAGTTAGTGCAGGGAGATCCCTGGGCGCCGCTCTACATGGCCAGATAGTTATCTTGCAATGTTGGGACCCATGAAAGGTCCTCTTTAAAGTCTCCACAGATCTCAGTTTGGTCACTTTCCTTTTCTTTTCAATTTGTTTACCACATACACATCCAGTGACGTCTCTTTGATGTAGATGTTCTCTTTCCTTGTCTTCTCCTTTCAGACCTTCAGACCAAACCATCATTTTTCAGCCAGTTCTGGTCTCTGCAGTTTGATAAAAAAAATCTTAGTTTACTACTTTTCCATCATCCTCCCATCTTCTGGACAAATCATGCTACCACCCCCAATACTCTGCCTGCCGTGCTCCCCAATACTATACTGCAGAAACAGATAAACCCCCTGCTAATAGTAGTACCATGCATAGCCCCTTATATAAAAAAAAACTTCTTTGTGGCGTCACTAGAAGACCCTATAGTGCCCCCCAATAATATGCCAGTAAGAAGTGCCCAAATAGATGCCCACCAATAATGTGCCAGTAAGAAGTGACCCCATAGATGCCCCCCAATAATGTGCCAGTAAGTGCTCCTATAGATGCCCCCCAATAATGTGCCAGTAAGAAGTGCCCCCATAGATGCCCCCCAATAATGTGCTAGTAAGTGCCCCCATAGATGCCCCCCAATAATGTGCCAGTAAATGCCCCCATAGATGCCCCCAAATAATGTGCTAGTAAGTGCCCCTATAGATGCCCCCAATAATGAGCCATTAGGAAGTACCCCCATAGATGCCCCCAATAATGTGCCAGTAAAAATTGCCCCCATAGATGTCCCCCAATAATGTGCCAGTAAATGCTCCCATAGATGTCCCCCAATAATGTGCCAGTAAGTGCTCCCATAGATGCCCCCCAATAATGTGCCAGTAAGTGCTCCCATAGATGCCCCCCAATATTGTGCCAGTAAGTGCCCCCATAGATGCCCCCCATTAATGAGCCAGTAGGAAGTGCCCCCATAATTCCCCCCAATAATGTGCCAGGTTGTGCTCCCATAGATGCCCCCAATAATGTGCTAGTAAGAGCCCCCATAGATGCCCCCCAATAATGTGCCAGTAAGTGCCCCTATAGATGCCCCCCAATAATGTGCTATTAAGTGCCCCCATAGTTGCCCCCCAATCATGTGCCACAATAGAAGCACTCATTCCCCGATCCAATCTCCGCCCTGACTTATATTCTTAGCAATTTGCCCGTTGCCTCCCCCTGCATCGCCAGTGTGACCAACGCCCCCCTTTGATTTACGCCCTGTTCAGTGGCACCCCTCGCCTGGCCCTAGAAACGGCCCTGTATATAACTTTATTCAAAATATTCGCAAATTCTCGAAGTGCCGATATTTGAGTAAAAAAATTAGCAATTCGAATATTTGTTATAAACACTAATTCCCGTGCACCCCTTCCACCACAAAAAAGGGTATATGGTTCAAGCTTCCTTTTCTCGTCCTCCTCCTCCATCATATCAACATGCTTATTAGGCTGCCCTCACTCCTAATGTTTTTGTGTTTTTGAGGGTCACCAGCAGGCCATCAATCATCATTTTTCAAGGCTGTGTATTGGAGTGCCGGTTCCTTGTAATTTTTGGCAGCCCTTTCCCTTAGTGCATAGTCTTTATGAGTGTAGGAGTCCCACTACCTGAATAATTGTACCACAATGTGAATGAGGCCTCCTTTATGTGATATACAGGTCGTATCGGAGTGCCTCTTCCGTGTAATTTTTGGCAGCACTTGCACTTTATATACAAGTAAATATACAGGAAAGAATGTTTCCTAACAATTTTTCCTCTAAACAAAACAAAAGGCATAGGACGTCTCACCCTTTTCCTGATGATGTATAGGTACTCTAATCTAGTGCGACACCCAACTGGACAGTTCCGGAGAATAAAAAGGAACTGTACAAATGGCGACAAATTTGAAGAAGAAGCTATTCAAATGAAGACAGAATTCCAGATCAAAAGATATCTGGACAAACTAATAGACGATGCATTGAATAAAGTAAGAGGGCTAGATAGGAGTACATTCTTTTCCCCGGATTCAGTAGGAATAAGGAAAAAACAAGAGGAGGACACGCTTCGTATAGTACTCCCCTTCAATGCACAACACAAAACCATCGAGAAAATCATAAACAAACATTGGCACAACATTAAGCAAGACAAAGTAGTAGGTGCTCTCATCCCTATGGTTCCACAAATAGTATATACCAAGGCCCCGAATTTGGGACTTAAAATAGCCCCCTCCATCAAATATTCCAAAACAGAGAATCAATCCATTAATAAATGGTTGCATAGGAGTGACTTCCACAGATGCGGAAGCCGCATTAACGGCAAGAATACTTCATTCCCCAGAAAAACCACAAAGGTAAACTCAACACAAAATACATTTTCATGGGGAAAAAAAAACTTCATGACTTGTAACACCTCCAATGTGATCTATTTGATACAATGTACCTGTTCCAAACAATATATCGGTAGAACAAAAAGACCTTTGAAGGTCAGAATAGCTGAACACATTAATAATATCAAAAAAGGCTATGAGAAACATACATTGTCCAAGCATTTCAAATTGGTGCACAATCAAGATCCCAAAGACCTGATATTTATAGCAATAGAACAAATAACACGTCACTGGAGAGGAGAAGACCACATATCAAGGATGTCGAGAGCAGAATCCAGAAGGATTTTCGACTTTGGCAGCCTCCTACCAGATGGCTTGAATGCCGAATTAGAAATGTTTGGCTTTCTGTGAAGGGATGGGTGCCCTGGTCTGACGGGGGATCGCAGTCAGGCTGTTTTCCAGCACTGGGATCCTCTCTTGGGTCTGGGCCCCCATACCATGTTCATCATCTCAATCTCTCTATCAGGACTTCAAACCTTATAGCCTCGAGATATGGGGCCGTTTTGCACTACTAAATGATACTGCTTTCTAATTGGTGCCAATAAGCTCCACATGTTTGTTTTTATATATATGAACATAATGCCAAACACACACAAGAATCACTTGCACCTCTTGAAGTTAGAGTGATCTTCTATAAATAACACATTTTAGACAACATAATTTAATATCAATACCAAGTGCACTGTCACTATATGCACGGATTGTTATTTTTCAAGATGCACTAGATATCTATAATGAAGATATATCTCCAAAAGGTATCTATATTAGGAATACCCCAATTGTGAGGGGGCGGAGCTTGCGCCGGTCTGAGATGGCCGCACTTCCCTGAGCTCTGAGACACCGATCTCTATATACAGCGATATTAGCAATTATATGGCCTGAACTGAGCTGAAAATGGTAAAGATCGGGAACGCTAGACCCAGAGACCATTCTGCCTCCAGCAAAGTGCAAGCTACGCCGGGAGAAATGGATAAATTCCTAAAAAAGGCAGCATCAGCTTATGTGGCACGGGACTCAAAGATGGCGCCTGAACACTCACAGAAAAGCCTAGAGCGGCCGCTGGAAAGATCAGAGGAAGACAGCGACACGGAGGAACCGCAGGGCAAAGGTTCGCTCCCTATCACCAGGCACTACTTAAAGCATGCCCTCTGCAAGGCTATGGAGCCGGTTTTAGACGAAATCACCGCTCTACATCAAGAAATGAGACAGGTGGGGGACAGAGTAGAGGCACTTGAATCACATCAGGCCTCAGTCCTGGAACATCAAAAGGCCACCTCTGCCTCCTTCCAAAGATGCGGTACCTACCTAAACGACCTGCACAACGCCCTGGAAGACCAGGAGAACAGGGGGCGCCGAAACAATCTGCGCTTCAGAGGGGTCCCTGAGGCAGCCCGGCCAGGTGACGTAACCTCCATGATTTTATCGATATGCTCACAGCTTGTGGGCCCTGATTTTGATTATAATAGAACGTGCTCATAGAGCGCTGCGTCCCAAGCCCAAGCCGGAAGAACCCCCCAGGGACATAATTTGCAAATTTTTAAACTTTCAAGTTAAAACGGCGGTCCAAGAGGCAGCAAGAAATCGCCCTGATTTTTCCTATGAGGGATCGCAGATATCAGTCTTTCAAGACCTAGCCCCATCCACCCTCAGAAAACGCAGAGCCATGAAACCTCTGACGGAGTGGCTGCGCTCCCATAAAATACAATACAAGTGGAACTTTCCTTTTGGTATATCCTTTTCCCGAGAGGGACGATGCTATAACATCTCCACTTACTTGGAATTAGAAAATCTATACGACCAGCTGCAGATCCAGTCTTTGCAGGTGGAAAACTGGGAACTGTTCCAGGACCTCACCGGATTACCTGAAGTTCCGACCATCACCCCCTTCGTTTTGCAGCGGACCCCCAAAGCACAGAGATCTGGGAAAAGAGGTCGCCAGCTGACACCAAAAAGACTCACCCAAGCCTAATGTGTAATCTATTTAGCAACCGCTAGTTATGCTCCTCTTTCACCTATTTGGCGGTTGGCTGGTTATAGGTATCGTACTAAAACCCACTTTGTAATGTGTTGTTCTCCCCATTTTGCCATATATCCTTTCTTCTCAA
>NW_025334474.1:77500-118653 GCF_014858855.1 Bufo gargarizans | reverse complement strand
TCCATAACACCTCAGCAGTGCCACAGGCTGATAGCCTCCATGCCACGCCGCATTGAAGCAGTTATTTCTGCCAAAGGATTCCCGACCAAGTATTGAGTGCAGAACCGAACAGAAATTATTTGAAGGTTGACTTTTTTTGTATTAAAAAACTTTTTTTAGGTCGGATGAAATATGCTAATTTTTTTAGATAGGAAATTTGGGGTTTCATGAGCTGTATGCCAAAATCATCAATTAAAAACAATAAAAGGCTTGAACTACTTCAGTTGGTGTGTAATGAATCTAAAATATATGAAAGTCTTTATCAGTACATTACAGAAAATAATTAACTTTATCACAATATGCAATTTTTTTAGAAGGACCTGTATGTGTGTGTGTAATATATATATATATACAGTTGCAAGAAAAGTATGTGAACCCTTTGGAATGATCTGGATCTCGCACAAATTGGTCATAAAAATGTGATCGATCTTCATCTAAGTCAACAACAATAGACAACACAGTCTGCTAAACTAAGATAAACACACAAAGAGTTAAATGTTACCATGTTTTATTGAACACACCATTGTAAACATTCACAGTGCAGGTGGAAAAAGTATGTGAACCCTTGGATTTAATAAACTGGTTGAACCTCCTTTGACAGCAATAACTTCAACACAAACGTTTCCTGTAGTTGCAGATAAGACCTGCACAACGGTCAGGAGTAATTCTGACCATACTCTTACAGAACTGTTTCAGTCATCAATATTCTTGGGATGTCTGGTGTGAATCACTTTCTTGAGGTCATGCCACAGCATCTCAATCGGGTTGAGGTCAGGACTCTGACTGGGCCACTCCAGAAGGCGTAATTTTCTTATGTTTAAGCCATTCTGTTGTTGATTTACTTCTATGCTTGGGTCTTGTCCTGTTGGCAACACCCATCTTCTGTTGAGCTTCAGCTGGTGGACAGATGGCCTTAAGTTCTCCTGCAAAATGTCTTGATAAACTTGGGAATTCATTTTTCCTTACGATGATAGCAATCCCTCCAGGCCCTGACGCAGCAAAGCAGCCCCAAACCATGATGCCCCCACCACCATACTTCACAGTTGGGATGAGGTTTGATGTTGGTGTGCTGTGCCTCTTTTTCTCCACACATAGTGTTGTGCGTTTCTTCCAAACAACTCAACTTTGGTTTCATCTGTCCACAGAATATTTTGCCAGTACTGCTGTGGAACATCCAGGTGCTCTTGTGCAAACTGTAAACGTGCAGCAATGTTTTTTTGGACAGCAGTGGCTTCCTCTGTGGTATCCTCCCATGAAATCCATTCTTGTTTAGTGTTTTACGTATCGTAGATTCGCTAACAGGGATGTTAGCATATGCCAGAGACTTTTGTAAGTCTTTAGCTGACACTCTAGGATTCTTCTTCACCTCATTGAGTAGTCTGCGCTGTGCTCTTGCAGTCATCTTTACAGGACGGCCACTCCTAGGGAGAGTAGCAGCAGTGCTGAACTTTCTCCATTTATAGACAATTTGTCTTACCGTGGACTGATGAACAGCAAGGCTTTTGGAGATACTTTTATAACCCTTTCCAGCTTTATGCAAGTCAACAATTCTTAATCGTAGGTCTTCTGAGAGCTCTTTTGTGCGAGGCATCATTCACATCAGGCAATGCTTCTTGTGAAAAGCAAACCCAGAACTGGTGTGTGTTTTTTATAGGGCAGGGCAGCTGTAACCAACACCTCCAATCTCATCTCATTGATTGGACTCCAGTTGGCTGACACCTCACTCCAATTAGCTCTTGGAGATGTCATTAGTCTAGGGGTTCACTATACTTGTTCCACCTGCACTGTGAATGTTTACATGGTGTGTTCAATAAAAACATGGTAACATTTAATTCTTTGTGTGTTATTAGTTTAAGCAGACTGTGATTGTCTATTGTTGTGACTTAGATGAAGATCAGATCACATTTTATGACAAATTTGTGCAGAAATCCATATCACTTCCAAAGGGTTCACATACTTTTTCTTGCAACTGTGTATATATATATATTATATATATATAAAAAAACACCCTAACCCAAAACAATGCAACACCTCTCTGCAAAAATAAAGTATAAAAATGAATATATTGCTTATGCTATGCTTATAAATTAGAGATGCTTGGCAATCATTATGTACAAAATTATTTGAGCCCGTCTGCAGCACATCAAGGCAATCTCTGTAAGACGGGAACCTAACTCTAAATTCTACCTGTTATGTGCCATGACGGCTACCATACAATTCAGGGAGTGTAGGTTCCTCATGCATGCTGGGCCCACTTTAATTTTATCATCTTTGGTGCCAAAATGGGGCCTCCATTATATCCAGGGAATGCAGGTACCAACATCCATGCCGACCCCACTCCACACCTCTCCTGGTGCCAAATGGCCACCAATGAATGCAATGAGAGTCCACCTTATACCTCTCCTGGTTCCATAAAAATTTCGATGGTGGCCATTTGGCACCAGGAGAGGTGTGGAGTGGGCTTGGGGGCTAAAGTAGAAGAGGGCCCGGGAGATGGAGCCAGCAGGTGCCCGAGAGGCATAGGTGGCCAGGGATTAAGCTAAGGGGGGGAGGGGACAAGGGCCCCACCCACAATGTGGAGAGTAGATTCCCCTCCCCCCAGGAGATACAGGGGGGAAGGGGAACAGAAGAACCTGACAGGCCCCCGAATAAGGACTCCCACCCCCATACCGAAGGAGGGGAACTAACCCTAAACCACATGGGACAGGAACAAAGGGGACAGGGGAAAATACTCACCGTCCAGCGTCTTCAGGTGCCGCAGGGTCACCCTTTCGGCAAACTCGTCACAGATGTGGATTGCCGGCATGCCACTGCGGATGCTGTAAAGGGGGACAGGTGACCGACGAGGGTACTGAGAGTACGTGCCCGTAGGGGGTGCAACTAAAGTGGATATCAACGATGGAGCCCCACCTTGCAGCAGGCCGAGACCTGCAGAAGAGAAGAAAATAAGAATTAAAAAAAACAGTAAGACCTGCAAAAAGACAGAGCAGGTCATGTCTGCCTCTTACGGACACAAGGCTAAAACTGGTTATTTTAGTGTCTGTGCAGAGGGTATATAGCCCATCTGGGTGGAGACAACACTTTTCCTTTTCTAGTGTCAGCCTCCTAGTGGCAGCTGGGCAGATACCCATGGTGCTGTGTCCCCCAATGCCATTTGCGAGAAATAGAGATTCTCTCTGCAGTATACAGGTGTCCTGCCCAGCACTCTGCGCACCATACTTGTTATGTGGAGATCTCTTTGCAGTATACAGATGTCCTGCCCTGCACTCCACAGCACTCTGCACTAGGGTTGTTTCGATACCTAAATTTTGATTCGGTTTCGATACCATAAAAAAGTACTGCGATACTCGATACCACGCGAAAAAATAAAACGCCAAAAAAAGCCTTGTGCATTCCGCATTTTATAGAAGGTCCGGCCAAAATGGAATAGTCCGATCCTATTTTTTGGGGGGACAAGGTGACTACAAAAAAATTCTAATCGCGCAGTTCACTGCATAGGACATTTTTAAAAATATTGTAATACTTGGATTTTTCAGACATGGCGATATGTAATATGTTTATTGTTTATATATTTTAATATTTATATGTACAATTGGGAAAGGGGGTGATTTATACTTAATATTTTGGTGTTTTTTTTTCTTTTATTTAATAACCATTTCCCCCCTTAGGGGCTAGAACCTGGGATCTTTTAATCCCTTGTCCTATTCACCCTAATAGAGCTCTATTAGAGTGAATAGGACTTCACACTCTCCCACTGTTGCCCTGTGCTTTGTGCACACGGCAGCAGGGAGCTTACCATGGCAGCCAAGGCTTCAGTAGCACAATACAAAGAAATTTATCACCAGTCCGCAAAAATGCTGTGCTGCAGGTCCGAGAAGTGTTGTGGGATCAATCACGCTTTAAGCAGATCTAAATATAGAGTTCGGACCGCGCATATCATCAAGGCCAGTGTACAAACTGTTTTTTCTTTCTTCCTTCTCCTTTTTGAAAGAGAACCGGGGGCTGCAAATATCCTATATATGGATATCCTGCAAACAGCACTGTGTAACCAAGGCGTATATGTGATATCCTCCGTAGCTGGTTGGATTGGTTCTGACGGAGATCCACGTTCGCATGCAATCACGCAGGGTCTAACCACGGACTTAATTCAGATATACCCCAGATAAATCCACTGTTATTTTCGTTTTCTTAGAGGTTTCTGTGAATACAAGTAGCTCCTACATAGTGAAGCTCCGACAGTTTTGATTAAAAAATTTATTGGCACATACACTGCTGGGGCTCCGATCAGAAGCTGCCACTGCACCACAAATGAGGAGGAGGGGACCCTGTGGCCACTGCCACCAATGATTTTAATACTGGGGGGAGGGGGCACACTGCGCCTCCAATGATTTTAATACTGGGGGGTTGAGGGGAGGGGGCGCACTGCACTACCAATGATTTTAATACTGGGGGTTGAGGGAAGGGGGCGCACTACGCCACCAATGATTTTAATACTGGGGGGAGGGGGCACACTGCGCCTCCAATGATTTTAATACTGGGGGGTTGAGGGAAGGGGGCACACTACGCCACCAATGATTTTAATACTGGGGGGGCAGAGGGGAGGTGGTGCACTTCGCCACCAATGATTTAATACTGGGGGGCTGAGGGGAGGTGGCGCACTGTGCTACCAATGATTTTAATACTGGGGGCTGAGGGGAGGTGGCGCACTGCGCTACCAATGATTTTAATACTGGGAGGGAGGACGCACTACGCCACCAATGATTTTAATACTGTGGGGGCTGAGGGAAGGTGGCGTACTAGGCCACCAATGATTTTAATACTGGGGGGCTGAGGGGAGGTGGCGCACCGCGCTACCATGGATTTTAATACTGGGAGGGAGGGCTCACTGCGCCACCAATGATAGATAACATTTAATACAGGAGGCGGGTGCAGCACCTGAGGGATTAACTGCCGCTGATCTCAGCTCCCTGCTAGCACCCTTCTCCTGGATTTGTATTGAACGTTTACTTTCATTGGTGGCGCAGTGTGGCCGCCCATCTCTTGGTGGCAGCGGCACAGGGGGAGGGAGAGGGTGCTTTTTTCTTCCCTGTGCTTCTGAGGAGAACACAGAGCGTGCTGAGAGCAGTATTTCAATAGCAAAGCCTAGTATCGAAAAAAAAGGCAAATCCCGGTATCGAGGTCAATACCTGACAACAGTATCGATTGGGTATGGAAAATTCGATACCCGAAACAACCCTACAGTATACTGTGTGTTTGTGTGTGTGTGTGTGTGTGGTATATATATATATATATATATATATATATATATACTACAGAGGACAGTATACTGTATATAGACTACAGGGGACAGTATACTGTATATATACACTACAGAGGACAGTATACTGTATATAGACTACAGGGGACAGTATACTGTATATATACTACAGAGGACTGTATATAGACTACAGAGGACAGTATACTGTATATAGACTACAGAGGACTGTATACTGTATATAGACTACAGAGGACTGTATATAGACTACAGAGGACTGTATATATACTACCAAGGACAGTATACTGTATATATACTACAAAGGACAGTATGCTGTATATACTACAGAGTATATACTGCAGAGGGTAGATATATATATACTACAGTATACTGTATATGTATCCTACAGAGGACAGTATACTGTGTGTGTGTATATATATAACAGGACAGAATATTGTATATATACTACAGAGGACAGTATACTGTGTGTGTGTGTGTGTGTGTGTGTGTATGTGTGTGTATATATATATATATATATATATATATATATATAATATATAGAAGAAAATCCAGCGGGAGCACCACCCAGGAGACGGGTGCAAAATCCACAAGGGCAGCGGCAATGCCCCAATAATATGGCTTCTGAAAAATTGGACTGCACTCCGAATAAAAGTGAAAAATAAGTGGAACTTTATTCACCCATGATATGGCAACTTTGCGACGTTTCGGCTCACAAGAGCCTTCTTCCAGGCTGGAAGAAGGCTCTTGTGAGCCGAAACGTCGCAAAGTTGCCATATCATGGGTGAATAAAGTTCCACTTATTTTTCACTTTTATTCGGAGTGCAGTCCTATTTTTCAGAAGATATATATATATATATTAGAGGACAGTATACTGTGTATATATACTGTATGTATATACTACAGAGGACAGAATACTGTATATAGACTACAGAGGACAGAATACTGTATATAGACTACAGAGGACAGTATACTGTATATAGACTACAGAGGACAGTATACTGTATATATACTAGAGGATAGTATGCTGTATATACTACAGAAGACAGTATGCTGTATATATACTACAGAGGACATTATACTGTGTGTGTGTATATATAATATATATATATATATATATATACACACATACTACAAAGGACAGAATACTGTGTGTGTGTGTATATATACACCACAATCTGGCTTCCGAACCCACCACTCGACCGAGACTGCCCTTTCCAAACTCACCAATGACCTACTGACAGCCAAAACCAAGAAACAATACTCTGTCCTCCTTCTCCTTGATCTGTCCTCTGCCTTCGACACTGTTGACCACACCCTTCTGTTGCAAACTCTCTCATCTCTTGGCATCACTGACCTGGCTCTCTCCTGGATCACATCATACCTCACAGACCGGACGTTTAGCGTCTCCCACTCCCGCACCACCTCCTCGTCTCATGCCCTCTCTGTTGGTGTCCCGCAAGGCTCTGTCCTAGGACCCCTGCTCTTCTCAATCTACACTTTTGGCCTGGGACAGCTCATAGAGTCCCATGGCTTTCAGTATCACTCCTATGCTGATGACACACAAATCTACCTTTCTGGTCCAGACATCACCACCTTACTATCAGAATCCCACAATGTCTATCTTCTATATCATCCTTCTTCGCCTCTCGCTTTCTTAAACTTAACATGGATAAGACAGAATTCATAATCTTCCCCCATCTTGTTCAACCCCCCCCCCAACAGACCTATCTATCACGATCAATGGCTGCACATTATCCCCAGTCAAAAAGCCCGCTGCCTTGGAGTGACCTTAGATTCTGCCCTTTCCTTCCGACCGCACATCCAAGCCCTTTCCACCACCTGCCGCCTCCAACTCAAAAACATCTCCCGCATCCGTGCTTTCCTTAACTTCGAATCTGCGAAAATGCTCGTACATGCCCTCATTATCTCCCGCCTAGACTACTGCAACATTCTCCTGTGTGGCCTTCCATCTAGCACCCTCGCACCCCTCCAATCTATCCTCAACTCTGCTGCCCGACTAATCCACCTCTCACCTTATTACTCCTCTGCCTCTCCCCTCTGCCAATCCCTTCACTGGCTCCCCATTGCCCAACGAATCCACTTCAAAGTACTTACAAATACACACAAGGCCGTCCATAACCTGTCCCCTCCCTACATCTCTGAGCTACTTTCCCGATACATCCCCACACGCACTCTCCGATCCTCACAAGACCTCCTTCTCTCCTCTCCTCTTATCGCCTCTTCCCACAATCGACTCCAAGATTTCTCCCGTGCATCCCCCATACTCTGGAACTCGCTACCCCAACATATCAGACTCTCACCTACAGTGGAATCCTTCCAAAGAAACCTGAAAACCCACCTCTTCAGACAAGCCTACAACCAATGACCCTGCTGCCTCTATACCGCCATGACCAACTCAACCCGCACCTACTGTGTCCTTCTCCCATACCATGTAGATTGTAAGCCCTCACGGGCAGGGCCCTCTCCCCTTCTGTACCAGTTTGTAACTCATCTTGTTTATGATTAGTACAATTGTCTGTGTTATGTATGTGCACCCCCTTATCATATGTACAGCGCTATGGAATGAATGGCGCTTAAATAATAAATAATAATCATAATAATATATATGCACATATACTACAGAGAACAGAATATTGTAAATACACTTCAAAGGACAGTATACAGTGCGCCTATCAGGGTGAATAGGAGCTCACACTGTCCCTGCTGCCCTGTGCTTTGTGCACACAGCAGCATGGAGCTTACCATGGCATCCAGGGCTTCAATAGCGTCCTGGCTGCCATGGTAACCGATCGGAGCCCCAGCATTACACTGCTGGGGCTCCGATCGGAGGAGCAGGGGAGAGGGGATCCTGTGGAGGGGCGCACTGCGCCACCAATGTTTTTAATACTGGGGTGGGGGGGCCCTATGCGCCACCACTGCTTAATACTGGGGGGGAGGGGGGGAGCTCTTTGCCACCAATGCTTAAAACTGGTGGGGGAGGGGGGGCGCACTGCGCCACCAATGCTTAATATTGGGGGGGGAGGCGCACTGCGCCACCAATGCTTAATACTGGGGGGAGGGGGGCGCACTGCGCCACCAATGTCTAATACTGGGGGGCTTGGGGGGGCGCACTGCCCCACCAATGAAGCTTAATCTCTAATTTATTCATATACAGGAGGCGGGAGCTGCAGGATCACATAGACGGCCGGCTCCCGACCTCTATGAGCAGTAGCTGCGATCCGTGGCACCTGAGGGGTTAAGTACCGTAGATCGCAGCTACCTTTCATAGAGGTCGGGAGCCGGCTATGTGATCCTGCAGCTCCCGCCTCCTGTATAGGAATAAATGAGAGATTAAGCTTCATTGGTGGCGCAGTGGCCATAGCTCCTCCCCTCCTCTTGTCCCCTGTCCTTCCATTGGCGGCAGCAGCACAGGGGGAGGAGACACTGCTCCTTCTTCCCTGTGCTGCTGCTGAGGGAACACGGAGAGCGCTGGCAGCAGCGCGATCTGTGTTCCCCATACGCTATCGGCAAAATAAATACCGATAGCGTTCAAAATCCTGAATATCGGCCGATAATATCGGTAAACCCGATAATCGGTCGATCCCTATCCTCAAGATTGGGCAGCAGAGTCTCATAAAATGACATATTTGATACTCTTTTCATTATCAGTTTCCGTACACATGGTATGTACATGTTGCAACTATTGCTATTACTATAATATCTATCAGGATAATGATTCCCAACTGTACAAGTGCCTGTTTCCAGTTAGTGAACCAGCCAAAATACTGATCCCAAGGGTTATCGATACCGGAGTTTCTTTTGAGCTCGATTGATAAATCCTCGAGTTTCTTTATTGCCAGTGTGACCTTACCATTAGGGCCGGTGTTGTTGGGTATGAACGTGCAGCAGGATGAGGGGTCCGTCAATACCTTACAGACACCACCTCTTTCTGCAAGTATCATATCGCGTACATGCGGTTTGGAAATGTCATAATGGAATCTGCCTGTAACTGTTCTGCTACACCCTGTAACGCATCCCTGGTGTAGTTTACAAACCTTTGTTGATTATAGTTAATATAGTTGATCCAGTCTACATTTTTGTTGATTGTTATGTGGGGAATTATGGATTCAAATCCTGCTGCCCTCTGGCCTTGAATTCATCAGGGACCTATCTTGGGACGCCTATTGGGTCTATATACACTTGAGGATCAAAACTACCCATGGGGAGTGATCTTTTGGTCCTTGTTACTTTTCCTACTCTAGGGGTCTCTTGTTCACTAAATATGTGTATAATCATTATGGCTTTAGCAAGAGCACATTCACCTTTCCAGGAACCCTCTAGTCTAGATATTATCTTTTCATCCCCACAGATCCAATATACATCTCCAATCGAGTATACTTGATTCTGTGTGAGGGAGGTATCTGTTTCACTGTAAGTTGCACAGTATCCTTCAGTGAAATTACCCAGGGATCTTCCTTGATCTCCCCCTCTGTGGCAGGATAGATATGTATACCTGCACCAGGGCGGGGAGTTTTTATGAGGAGTCAGTATTTTTGCTTCCATTCTTCACATGCAGGCTGGTTACTAGATGAATTTGAGAATAATTGCAAAAAACATTCCACAACACTAGAGGGCAATTTTAAGGGCACAGTACCTAGGTGAGGCTTAGCGGTCCCACATATATAACAATTACTTTTATTTACTGAAGCTGCACTGTACTTCATCCATTCTAACCATAGGTTGGCATCAGAGAACCCAGTTTCTGCTGCCAGGGTATCCTCATAGGTAGGGTCAGAAATAGCCAGTATGTTTCCTAGGGACTGTATATGGGTTTTTAGAGGGTATGTTTGTTTCTGAGGATTGACACATCTCTTATTTCAAAGTGTTTGGTGACCGTTGAAATCTTTGCCCCCCCCCATGTTGTGAAAGTACCATCCCAGCCTGTTATCTCCTTCATCACCTTTGTTGGGGTTTTCTATGTTTATAATTATTTTCAACTCGGACACCATCTTAGGGCATGCCCACCCTGTAGGATATAGGCTAACATCTATGTGACAGTCCCCTCCATTGATAATTTTCATTCTACTAATCAAGGATTTACCTTTCTTATCCTTTCGATTAAGGGCATTCTGTGGTTTATACCCCCAGTCTTCTCCTGTATTCCATCCTACTGACCCCCAGTATGCGCATCTATTACCCCAATAAGGGTCAGTAATACAGATATAAGCCTGTCCATTCTTATAGTGGTTGCCGCATCTCGTGTAAGGACTGCACTTCATTATGCTGCATAAACAGAAGGAGTAAGTTGCAACGTGAATACTGGAGGAATTGTACCAGAAGGTAGTGATTCCACCTTTCTGAGTTATAGCAACTGAAGCTTTGTTATCCTCCGGCAGAGTGATTAGGATCATCAGTAATCCCACAGTCCAAGTGGACCGTCTGTGCCATCTTCCAGAATTGAGGGAGTGCATCCTGGTGGAGGTCAGAGCTGTCCGCTCCCGTTAGTACCTCACTTTGTCCTTTTTCGAGGTCAGGACTGTCTGTCCCTGTTATTACCTCCTTTTGGGGTGCCTCCTTTACCAGTTTTACTCCGGTGGCGTGGACCCAGGTAGGTGCTTCTTCTGTAAGTACAGCTGTGCAGGTCACGGCTACCACTGTAGTCGGTGGTCCATAGGTGAAGTCTCCTGTGAATTGTCCTTTCTTTAATTTCTTTAACATAGTACATAAGGCCGAAAAAAGACATTTGTCCATCCAGTTCGGCCTGTTATCCTGCAAGTTGATCCAGAGGAAGGCTAAAAAAAAAAACTGAGGTAGAAGCCAATTTCTCCCACTTGAGGGGAATAAAAAATTCCTTCCCGACTCCAATCAGACTAACTCCCTGGATCAACGACCCCTCTCTAGTAGCTATAGCCTGTAATATTATTACACTCCAGAAATACATTTATCTGCACGATATCTTCCACTTGGAATGGGTGAGTTGGTTCCTGTTGAAGACAAGGAGACTTAGGCTGGTTTCACATGGGCGTTGCGGGAAAAGGTGCTGGTGCGTTGCGGAAACATGCGCAAGTGCAAAACATTATAATGCGTTTTGCACGCGCGTGAGAAAAATCGGCATGTTTCACAGAAGTTCGGGTTTGGCATGGGGGTTGTGTAGATTGTATTATTTTCCCTTATAACATGGTTATAATGTTAACAACCATTTCAACAAAGATAAACCATCTGTTACATCGGCCTCCTCTGACACACTGCACAATAACAAACCATCCACGTATTGCAAGAGTACAGAACCCGGGGGGAGCTGGTGCCATGGTTTTAAACTGGCTTGGAGGACAATGCTGTACACTACAGGTGAATCAGCATATCCCTGGGGCATCCTGCACCAGGTGTGTTGACGACCCTCAAAGGAAAAAGCAAAAAAGGAGTCTGCTTGTCAACTGGGATAGAGAAAGCATTTTATAAGTCTATCACGCTGAAACAGACAGCATCTGCAGGGATGGCTGGGAGCAACTGAGAAATGTCTCGGCTATCTCTGTTTACTCATTGGCTCCTGAACTTTTGTAACTATGTGTGGGGGTCTGTATCTTCCTGATCTCAAAGCATCCCACTGCCTCCTTCTCATATAAGTGTTTCTCAAAGTCTTGTATTTTGTCTGATGTCCATGAGGAAACACTCTGCTTTACAGTCAGCATGAGATTGCGAAGGAGAACTAGGCTGTCACTATTTGCAGTCCCTAGTTGGGAGGGGGAAACTCACACTTAGATTTCCCTCCACCCACTGTAAGAAAATTCACCAAATGACAGAGTGATAATATTACAGTAAGATATGTTCTTACACTTACCACCAGAACAATATCTCTCACACAAACAGATGAATCTTAACACTCTATGTATCTTATACTCTAAATATAGGTATGCGTCAAACCAAGGTAAGTCAGGTCTCCCTGAGACTGTTCTCTTACATGTACCCCTGGTACTAGAAAATCTCTGTCGACAGTTAGATAAAGTAAATAGATCTCCCTGAGATCCTATGGTGTGTACCTGACACAAAACAACTCCCTGAGACTCTATGCCGTGCGTGGCACTCCAAGTGCTGGCCTTATTCATGAAAGTACTCAAAGTACATTTTATAAACTCCCTGAGTCTATTTTTAAGGCTTAACAATGTATCCCGGATACATAATAAAAAAAAAACTCACGGGTAGAGATGTGGCCAGTGCCCTCGGACCGGGCAGTGGACAAAAGGGATGTCTCTCTTACTGGACACGAGGATGGCCTTCTCTATCCCGGACGGAGCCCCCACACTGAAAGGATTTGGACCTTTCTGGACCTTTATTATGCTATCGCTTGGCCTTGTATAGGCAGTAGAAAAGTTAGCATAACAACAGCTTTAAACCAATCATAAAAGATAAACATTGGTGCTCACACACATACTACCGGAACATCCTTTTATGGTATGTGTACGTGCAGTAAGCAGAAAAAATAGGTTTTAATCAGTCACATATAAGAATATACGCAGTTGTGCCAAATGACCCTGAATAAGGCAAGAATGTTTGTACTAGTTCTGGGAGATTCCCAGAATCTGTCCTGGGACAGATAAGAAAACCTAACTCACAGCAGGGGAAGGTGAAACAGTGCGTGGGTGAGATGTTATAACAATTCTTTACATATTTAGAGAAGACAAGATGGAGTCACATTTCTCTTCAGTTTCCTCTTTGTTCTTTGGAGGACACAGATCCCACATAAATTAGATTCTTCTTTTGCATCTTATTCCCTTCTGATGTGCTGAGCTGAGGTGGGGGAGTTGGGGTGCTTCCAGTGGTTCTTTTGTAATGTTTGTGATTGGCTGTAACCTCTTCTTTGTCTTTAGATGTTAGCCCGTTTGCTGAAGAGCACACATCCGGAAGACTTACGAGCTGCAAATAAACTTATTAAAGAGATGGTGCAGGAGGTGAGAGAATTCTGCCCATGTTTCTTGATCATGCCAGGTATTGTACTTAACTTCTCATCATCTGAGCTCTTCTTTCATCATCAGGACCAGAAACGCATGGAGAAAATTTCCAAAAGAGTAAATGCCATAGAAGAGGTGAATAACAATGTGAAACTACTGAGTGATATGTTGAGTACCTTCAGAGCAGGCCAGTCTTCTGAAGGCAGCGAGGACCTAATGAAGGTCAGTGTAGTGCTGTAGACACAGGTCAGCCGGCCAGAGAAGCCTTCTTGTATCAGTGAACTATATCTCTTGGGTGGCAGGAGTTGTATCAGCGATGTGAGAAGATGAGGCCAACACTCTTCCGCTTGGCCAGTGATACAGAAGACAACGATGAGGCTTTAGGTAAGGGAAGGAAGCATCTTGTCATAGATTAGCACACAGGCATTTCAGAATTAGGGTACTTTCACACTAGCGGCAAGACGGATCCGACAGGCTGTTCACCCTGTCGGATCCATCCTGCTGCTATTTCGCCAGACCGCCGCTCCGTCCCCATTGACTATAATGGGGACGGGGGTGGAGCTCCAGCACAGCACGGCAGTTCGCGGTGAGAGGCCGCCGGACTAAAAACTCGGAAATGCAGTACTTTTAGTCCGGCGGCCTTTCACGGTGCACTGCCGTGCTGCGCCGACGCGCCACTCCCATCCCCATTATAGTCAATGGGGACGGAGCGGCGGCACAGCAAAATAACCACCCTGTTCACCCTGTCAGATCCGTCCTGCCGCTAGTGTGAAAGTAGCCTAAAACAATGGGTGTTTTTTTCTTAGTGGGGAATGATTAAATACGATGTTATAAATGGGGGCCTAATAGGAACCTGAAGTATGTTTTATGGTCTTAGAGGGGTCTGCTGAAGACATCACGGTCTTTAACCAGACGACTGGACCAAGTGACCATATTTCGCTGTGTCCATTATATATTTTCTAGCGGAAATCCTGCAGGCTAATGATAGTTTAACACAAGTCATCAATACTTACCGGCAGCTGGTGAAAGGAGAAGAAATCAATGGCGAATCTGCTTCTGGTAGCATGCCAGGTGAGTCCCGAAATCTAGGCCTTTGAGGCTTCCCTCTAGTTTTACAGTTGTCTGTCTAATCTTCTTTTTGTTATTTCCTCAGCTAGCAGTTCTGCCCTGCTGGATCTGTCAGGATTAGATATGACTCCATCATACCCTCCTGTTCCATCTCAGCCCTGTAAGCTGAGCCAGCTGTCCTCCTCCACATCTCTTCTTGATGATGAGCTCATGTCCTTAGGTAATAAGCTACTCGAAAGGTCAAAGTCATGTATACAATGGAAACAGTGGCTCAGTGCTTAGTTCTGGGGTCCTGATTTCTAATCTTCCCACTATTTGTGCCGGCAGGTTGTCTGTACTTTCTGTGTTCTCAGGGATTTCCTCTGAATTCTTTGGTTTCCTTACACTCCAGATACCTACTAGCAGGTTGTCAGAAGGTAGAAAGAGTAGTTTATTGTCTGTGAAATCCTAAATTAAATTACGAAGACTTTTTTTTATAAGCGGCATCCATCACCCTTTCTGGTGCTTGTACCACAGTCTTGCCAGCTCCACGTCCACATTGTTCTGGCACAGCAGAGGCTTTCTCTGCCCCCTCTGTGTAGGTGACGTGATGAAGGGGACTGGCAGTTCCATGAGTAGGCATCCTGTTCTCCATTATCCCTGAAGCACAGACAAAAATGAGGAGGAAGGTTCTCTGCATGTGTTGGATAAATTACTTTTCTACTGACACACAGTGTGCGTCTTAGGCCTCATGCACACAACCGTACTTTTGGTCCATCTCATCCTTTTTTTTTTTTTGCTGATCGCACACGGACCCATTCATTTCTATGGGTCCACAAAAAAATGGACAGCACACGGATGACATCCGCATCTGTGCGACTGACCCACAAATTGTTGAATCCGTCCTATCCTTGTCTATTTTGCAAAGAAGAATAGGCTATTTTACAGTGCGGCCCGCGAATATTGTGAGATGCACACAGACTATTTTGCCGATCTACCGACCACAGAACGAAGGCCTTAGGAGAGGTAGATTCTAGTTGGGGCCCGCAATTGATCTGAGTTGTGACAATCCCTAACCCTTTACAGTGCTGCAGAATATGGTAGTGCTATATAAGCAATGGAGGATAAGTAATACAATCATTTGACACTACAATTCCCACCTGGCTGTACATTATGTTCCCCATAAACTCTGCTGGGTCTCGTTGCAGGAGTGTGTGCTATGTGATGACATTGACAGGCATCAGTCTCTTCACACCGCTCACCAAGAAGGCAGCTTGAATTCCCTGGATGGCCTTGAAATCGCTGCTGTTCCGATGGTGCCCGGTTCCCTGCTGTTCTCCAATTTCTGCTCCTATCGCAACCCAGCAGGAAATGTTTAGGAATGCCGCTCAGTCAATCACTGGCTGCAGCAATGTCCCACCTCTGGCAGTGATTGGCTGATCGGAATTCCCAACAATTCGTGTTGAGAACAGCAACTGAATTGTTGAGACATCACCGTGGCTATCCTGGCTTTTTTTTCTGCTGAAATACCCCTTTAACCTTTTTTGTGACCCCCCTTCCCCTCGGGCACTAGAGGTGTATAGAGCTGGCTTCATATGCATTATTATATATACAGTTGGCACCTGGCCGCAATTCCCCGAATCAGCAATAACCCTAAGGCCTCATGCACACGGCTGTTGCCCGGCCCTGGCCGTATTGCGGTCCGCAATATGCGGCACCGGCTGTGTGCTTCCCGCATCACGGATGCGGACCCATCCACTTGAATGGGTCCGCAATCTGGAGCTTACGGTGCGGAGCGGAAGCACTATGGACTGTTCTATTTTTTTTTTGCGGTGTAGACGGATCACGGACCCATTAAAGTTGAATGGGTCTCGATCCGTCCCGGCCGGCGCACGGACATTGCCTGTGCATTGGGGACCGCAAATTGCGGTCCACAGTGCACGGAACAGCTGCACAATGGCCGTGTGCATGAGGCCTAACCATAAGATGCTACGGTCAATAGCAACTGTATCATCTGAGCGGTTAGACAGAGAACCCAAAATTGCAGGGCTCTGATCAGTTGCTATAACTCAGGAGCCTTGTGAAGACACGGCCTGACAGGCAGCAAGTGAAGATCCCATAGGACTGCCGTAGTACTCTTGCAGTCCTATGATACAAGCAATCAGAGGATCGCATGTTCAGGTCCTCTAAGGCAGGCATGCTCAACCTGCAGCCCTCCAGCTGTTGTAAAACTACAACTCCACAATGCCCTGCTGTAGGCTGATAGTTGTAGGCTGTTCAGGCATCTGGGAGTTGTAGTTTTGCAACAGCTGGAGGGCAGCAGGTTGAGCATGCCTGCTCTAAGGAAACGAAAAAAACATTCAACTCACCCCCTTTCCTCATTTTGGTATCACCGCTTCCAAAAATGTCTGAACTATTAAAATCTAAAAATATTTTTCTTGTGTGAGGAACACCATTTTATAGTGATCTTTCCCCCCTCAAAAATTGTATGAAAGGTTAATGTACCCTCCAAATGGTACCACTAAAAACTAGAGCTCATCCTGCAACAAACAATCCTCACATGCAAGTTTTTAAAATTTATTTTTTAAGTAGTAAAACGTAATAAAAAACCAATAGAATGACTGTAATGGTACGGACCCAGAGAATGAGCTCATCGTTTTCAGCATATTTTATTTTTATTTTCTCCTACAAAGATTCCCCCCCCCCCCCCCCAATTTTTCAGTGCAAGATATAGTGAAATAAATGATGCCATTAAAATATAACTTGTCCTGCAAAAATTTGCTCTTATAAGGCTGCGTCAATGGAAAAGTAAAAAAGTTAAGGGAGGGTTAGGGTTGCCGTTTATTCTTCTGTTCTTCTGATCCGTCATGGAGAAAGCAAATCCTGTATTTATAAGCATGGATCACAAGAACAGCTAATTCCAATTCTGGAGCAGTGTTTCTTGGGTCTCTGGTGTGTTGTTGCTCTGGACGTAATAACTGGGGTGCTGATGACTACGTCCACATGTAGATAAACACGTCACTGCCAAGATGAATGTTGGTGGCCCCTTGTCAATGTCCATAAGGAAAAAGAGCGGAACAGCACAAGAAAACCCTAATATAACAAAATAAAAGGGATATTGGGAGAGCTAACTAATTAAAATGGCTTTTATTGACCCTAATAAAATAAATGCAAAAAAAGACTAGCAGGTAATGCGTTTCAAAGGGGACTCCCTTATTCATCAGAGAATTCTAAGAAAAGATGCTCCAGAATAGGCATTGCAAGTATTTAGTAAAGCAGCTTTTCGATTGATGCCCAGTCTTCTATTTAAGTAGAAAATTGCATCTTCTTCCAAATATAACATTTCTGGATTAACCCTCTTAATATTCCACATTGTGCCATTCCTCTGTCGTTTCTCATAGAAATACATGATCAAATTGACAACTGGGTTTACCAGTTGAGATGTCTCACTGTGTAGGGAACACACCACTTTGACAAAACAGTGTTAAGGAGTTGTAAGTTTATAAATTCTAGTAGGAGTTAAAAGAAATTGTCTATAATGCAGGTACTAACAAGAGTAATGCAGAATTGTTCTATTTGGAGGGATACCTTTACAGCATGTACCTAAACAGACAAGTCAGGAGAGCTGCCTGGTCCTCTTTAAGTAGCAATTAAAGAATAAATCACTGGCAACTCACTGGACTGCCCAGACTTTGCAGTGACTCCATGCATTCCTATGAATTTAGGTGCAGCCCTAACCCTATGGCAGATTATGAGGTTGCCGACAGTAGAGCTGCACGTGAGCTCCAGGTTCTGGCTGGATGGGTTTATGCCAGGAATGTATAGAAAGCTGTCACGGTCTGTCACTCACCTTCTGCATTATCTGATCCTAGGATTAAATGACCCCTGTCCCCCCTGCACAGACTCTGGAGACTTCCTCGTGGAATAGCTTTCAGGTAACGAGCACAGAGGAGCGCCAGCATGTGCAGACACGTGGCTGATTGCTTGCCATGTATCTGTGGGAATACAGGGTGGTTTCTGTGTCAGGACAGGGTGAGCAGGGGTGATATGGAGCCTTCAAGTTAGTGTCTAGTCTTTTCCCTGCTGGGTGTCCCGTCCCCAACACACCTACTGTTCACAAATAACAATTTGGATCTTTTTCAGTCTTCAGCATCAGACCATGAAGATGCTTCACCCGAGAAGGTGTCATCCACGATGCATAATGCACCACATTCCACCAAGGCTCTAGAGGGACCTAGACCTGCTTGGAAAGACCTTGCTGCAGCAATCCCTGCCACCCAGCGCACTGCATATGCCATGGTAAGATCAGGTAGCAGTTCAGGTTTATCTCAAGTCACCAGGTGGGGGAGGGGTTACTCTTCAAACAAGACTTAATAACAGAGCAACCTTAAATTGCACTAACTTTTTAAACAACTTCTTCTCAAAAGTCACTTATGGGGAACATGAGCAAATTTAATTAAAAATGTTCATTGTTATCCATCCTAAAAACATTTCTAAAAATCTGCTGTCCACTCGCTGTCACTAGGTGATTCCCATCTTAGCACATAAGGAAACCGAAGAAAAGGGCTCTGTCTTTTTTCACTGGCTGGCTCTGGGGCTCGTTGAGCTTCTGAGCTCAGTGCAGAAGCCCTTTCCCCAACCAGGGCTCGGAGCTTTACACTGCAGATTGCTCAGCATTTCAGACTGCTGTTTTCTGTGTATGATGCCACATATTCTCTCCACATAGCAAGGGCTTTTCTTTCCCTAGTCATTTATACCGTTCATTTATGAAGTGCTTGAGTGCCTCTGCACATTTTTCTTTTAGCTTCTTTATTAGTCACCACCTCTCATAGTCCCTGCCCCATCTGTGCTTAATCAATTTAATCACCAGTATACCTCCAGTCATGGTCCTGTATAGCCATTACAGGACCAGTCCGTCTGAGTATGATCAGTATGCCTCCCGTGTGACCAGTACACATCCAGTATGAGCAGTTAATGTGCTTCTAGCTACAAGGAGATTCACTCAAAAGGAGGCCTCGAATATTCTGTATAACTCTCGCTAGGATAAAGCGATCTGAAGAAAATAACATGCAATATGCTTCTTAGTATTTGGCGCTTCAAACAACCTGGCATGCCCCTGATTTGGAGCTATGAGTTAGACGCCAGAGAGGTTGTATAGTATTGAGCAGCTCGTCTTCATGGTGTGACCCTATCGGGTCACCGACAGACTTCTTTGGGATATGCCTTGCAGATTTGAAGCAAAATATCCATTGTGAAATGCTGCTGTTCCCCCGATACGCTTGCTGATACATTCAGGAACATGAAGAGCCATGTCAAAATGTATCTGGCAGAGAATAGAGATCACTTCCAGCATCGATTACTCATATGATTTTTTTGGGTCCAGATTGCTTTATCCTAACAGGAGTTACAACAGAATATTCGGGGCTCCTTTCATGTAATTTCCTGCCATGTAGACTCTAATACCGCTATAACAGGCAGAGGTCTGGAAGGTGGTGCCATGCTTCAGTGGGAATATTGAGTGATCAGGACTCATTCTAATAGGTTTGATTATCTAATTTCAGGGAGAAGACCCAGCACAGCTGACTCTCCGAGATCTGCAGAGTAAAGCTTCATCTGCACCGATGCTTCCACAGCCCCATGGACTAGGAGATCCGACATTCATTGCTCCAGGGCAGCCATCCCCAGGAAAATGGATATCTCCCTTACAGCTGTAACTGTGCCTCTGGAGTCTATCAAACCGAGTAAGGATCAGTAAGAGAGGTGGCATCATCACCCATTTATCCCATCTATGCCCAGCTTGGGTAAATGGACATCCCAGCAAGGGGTTTGTGTCTCATGACCTCTCTCTAGAAACAGAGTGGGAAGCCTCTAACAAGCACTAGTGGCCACATTCATTTAAATGACTGCCGCTGCACCTTTATTGTATTACTTGTCTGCCTCCTGTTTTCTGTTCTCACTGTATTTTAGCCTTAGTCTCCATGCATTCTAGTTGCCTCTGCTCTTTGTTTGCGGCAGGTAATATCCTCCCATCACTGTGTACGACCAGCACAGTTTCCGCGTGCTTTCCACTTTGCTCAGGGCGCACCTGCAGGGAGACCAGATATCCTGGTGGTGGTGATCTCCATGCTGAGTACAGCTCCACTCCCTGTTACTGGAATTAGTTTTCAGGCTGCTGTTCCTAAGGTTGGATGGCATTTGGCATCACATAAATTGTTGACGTCTCACACACACTTTGTGTATCTTTAACAGTTTTTCTGTCTTATAGACCATGAGAGTAAAATTGCAGCCAGCGTCTGGCACAGAACTTCCAGCATTCAACCCAATCTTGCCTCCATCTGCTGTCACTCAGGTGCTGCTGCTGGCCAACCCGACACAGGTAAATGCTGTCCCCCACGATCAGTTAGAGCAGGGATGGCCAACCTACGGCTCTCCAGCTGTGGTAAAACTACAACTCCCACCATGCCCTAATGTAGGCTGATAGCTGTAGGCTGTGTAGGCATGCTGGGAGTTGTAGTTTTGCAACAGCTGGAGAGCCTCAGGTTGGCCATGCCTGTATTAGAGATTACTTATCGACCCTAACCCAAGCCATACACCTACATATCATTCCTTCTCTATATGCCTAGTTGATGGATGTGTCCGTTTGAATTTTGCCTTCTTGATGCACAGGAAAAGGTTCGCTTACGCTACAAATTGACCTATACCCAAGGAGAGCAAACCTTTGATGAAATGGGAGATGTGGAAGACTTTCTCCTGTGGAAAAGTGGGGGCATCTGTAGGTGAAGTCTGCAACGAAATGAAGAGGAAAATGTTGTGGCACTTGCTGATGGCTGGAGACCCAACATGGACTGCACTACCCATCAAGCTTTCTGACTCGTTTGGTTGCTCTTTAGTGTCCCTTCCTGCTGTTACACCAAACCCAGAGGCAATGTGAGATGTCAATCTTTAGGTCTACTTTCATTTTCCTTTTCCTTTGTTAAGTCCTTCTGGCATCCTTGTTATGGGGTAGGTCTCAACTGTTCCTGCAGCATATAGTAAATGAGCTCTGCTGCCACCAAGTTCTTACCCCATCTATATGTTATATTGTCTTTGTCTAATATACACTGATTTCTATGGTTTTGTAGATTCCTCAGATGAACTGAATGTTCAGTGTTCATCTCCATGTTTTTTCTCAGGTGCCCTCATTGGCATTGTGTTTACTCACTACTTAGGGCCCAGGTAGTATTCGAAAAAGCCTTGACCTAAACTTCATGTGTGATTTTGAGAAGCTGTCACTTCCTGACCCTGAGGCCTTTCAGGAAACTTTCCATTAACTTGCTGCATGTACTGGCACTTTTCAGCACCAGTGTAGCGAGTGTCTGCGCTGTGAGCCCCTTTGTGTAGCACACAACTTTGACAATTAACCACATTACATGACGTCTGGAAGAAAACGAGAAGGAGAACATCAGCCAGTACATTTCACACAGGAAACCTGACTAATCCCATACTTAGGATCAACTTGACATGCTAGATGCTTGGACCCTATTCCCTGATTGACTTGCTGCTATCTAGTGTGAATGTTGTGTGTGGCAGTGGATGTGAGTCAGTCATAGCACTGAGGGGACCACTTATTTTTACTATTTAGATGCCTTTACTTTGACTTCACCTACACATTTCCTCAGTGTAGTAACTGTCTGCAGCATCCTGTGTTCAGCCTCCGGTTGCCTGCTCGGTGTGGTCTTATGAAATTATGCTTGTGGCTTTTGGGTACTGCTACATTGTGCTGACCACTTCCCCTCTTGTCCTGAGTCACAAGCTGCACAGTTCCCCTCTATGAGCTGAAGCCACTTGCATGTGAGCGAACACTGACTGGCAGGCTCCATATTCACTATATGTTCACTGCAGCCAGGCCTCCTGATGCCATGTAGTAGGAGTTTGGTCTGTGCTCACGGTCCTGCAGTATTTTGTACCCAAAGCAGGTTCAGATGCTCACCATGAAAAGTAGCCAGGGCTCCTGAGACAGAATGAGTAATGTCTGTGTTCTAGGGCTCCTACAGTATGGTGTACCCAATATGACCACACCAGTCCAGACTCTCATGTACCACTTGCAAAGGCTGTAATAATCTCAGCATGTGATCAGTGACTGTGACAGCAACTTGTGCCTCGATGCTGCTGTTATGCGGGTGGCAGGGGTTAGGGTAGCTGTAGAATAGGGAAGTTATCGGGATCTCGGGCCGCAGCTCCACTCCCTGACATATTTTAACAATAAACATTCTTATCGCTTGTTTCTGAAAGCAGAAGTTTCCCAGAAAACTCATGCAGTGGCTTATCCTGCAGTATACCGAGGCTGTGCTTCTAAATAATCCCTCCGGCAACTCCTTTATTCCACAATCACTTTTACCATCAACTGAATCTTTGGGTACCGTTCATGTGTTTGGAGTTAGCATGACAGCAAGTGTAAGGTCATTAGTACCGAATGTAATAAAGGAAGCCGCTCGATGTGGGTTTGCTGTGGCTTAACTAATTGGTAACACAATCTATTCACATTAACGTTTGTTATAAGGATGGCCCACCTTTGTTGTGAAGTCAGAAAGAGCTGAAATCCTTAATGGAGCCCATCAAATTTATCACAGTACATTATAGAATGTGATTGCAATAATTCAGGTTTTATTGAATGTTCTCCATAAAATTCAGAACTAAACTGCACTTCGACACCACTTATGGGTTAGGGTTGCCCTTAACCTAAGCAGTAACTAAGCAGAGTTTAGTTATGGATTTTATGTAAATGTTTCACTAAAATCAGAAATATTTTATAGCAGTCGGATGCTAAAATTTGGGTTAGGGTTAACCCTAACCCTTTTTCACCTTACTTTGAAGTCCTGCATATGTCCCTACCATGTCCATGCATCCTTATCACAGGGGCCCTGGCCAATAATGCATTATATGGAGAAAAGTATTGGGACACAGCCCTTAAGCTACTTTCACACTTGCGGCAGAGTGATCCAGCAAGCAGTTCTGTCGCCGGAACTGCCTGCCAAATCCGGCAAACATAGGCCAACTGATGGCATTTGTAAGACTTAAAAATGCCCGATCAGTCAGAAAAATGCATTGAATGCCGGATCAGTCTTTCTGGTGTCATCCGGCAAACTGATCCGGCATTTATTTTTTTCACCTTTTTTTTTTTTTTTTCGGTCTGCACATGTGTAGACCGGAAGGACGGATCCGGCATTCCGTTATTTTGAATGCCGGCATTCAGGCAAGTCCTCAGTTTTTTTGGGCCGGAGATAAAACCGTAGCATGCTGCGGTTTTATCTTTTGCCTGATCAGTCAAAATGACCGAACTGAAGACATCCTGATGCATCCTGAATGGATTACTCTCCATTCAGAATGCATGGGGATATACCTGATCAGTTTCCGGCATTGAGCCCTTTTGACGGAACTCAGTGCCGGAAAAGAAAAAAACCGCCAGTGTGAAAGTACACTTAATCATTGAATTCAGGGGCTTCATTCAGTCCCATTGCTACAGGTGTATAAAATCAAGTACCTAGTCTAGCCATGAAGTCTGCCTTTCCAAACCTTTTTGAAAGAACTCACTCAATTCGAGCCTGGTAGTGTAAGGCCTCATGCACACGACTGTTGTGTGCATCCGTGGCCGTTTTCCGTTTTTTTTCGCGGACCCATTGACTTTCAATGGGTCCGTGGAAAAATCGCAAAGTGCACCGTTTTGCAGCCGAGGCCGTGATCCGTGTATCCTGTCCGTCAAAAAAATATGACCTGTCCTATTTTTTGACGGACAACGGTTCACGGACCCATTAAAGTCAATGGGTCCGTGAAGATGCACACAAGATTGGCATCCGTGTCCGTGATCCGTGGCCGTAGGTTGCTTTCATACAGACGGATCCGAAGATGCGGCACCCTGCAGGGGTTAATTGTACTATCATATCCCCCTGTAAGAGATCAGGGCTGCCAGGCAGCAGGGGGCAGACACACCCCCCTCCCAGTTTAATATCGTTGGTGGCACAGTGTGCGCCCCCCCATCGGGCCCACCGTCCTCCCTCTAGTGTAAATGTTGGTGCACAGGGTGCGCCCCCATCGAACCCCCCTTCCTCCCTCTATTGTTATAATCGTTGGTGGCACAGTGTGCGCCCCCCATCGCCCCCCTCCCTCTATAGCAGTAACAACATTGGTGGCCAGTTGTGCGGCCTCCCATCTCCCCCCCCCCCCCGATCATTGTGGCAGCGGAGTTCCGATCGGAGTCCCAGTTTAATCGCTGGGGCTCCGATCGTAACCATGGAACCAGGACGCTACAGCATCCTGGTTGCCATGGTTACTTAGCAATAGTACAACAGTAAGATTCATACTTACTTCTTGCTGCGGCGATTCTGTGTCGGCGGGAGCTCCACCTACTGGTAAGTGACAGGTCTGTGCAGCGCATTGCTAAAGAACTGTCACTTACCAGTAGGAGGAGCTCCCGACCGGTCACAGACATCGCAGCAGCAAGCAGGTAAGTATGAATCTTCTACTGTTGTACTATTGCTAAGTAACCATGGCAACCAGGGCTGCAGTAGCTTCCTGGTTGCCATGGTTACCGATCGGAGCCCCAGCGATTAAACTGGGACTCCGATTGGAACTACGCTGCCACCAATGATCGGGGGGGGGGGGGGGGGATTTAGGGCCGCACACTGCCACCAATGTTGTTACTGCTATAGAGGGAGGGGGGCCGCACACTGTGCCACCAACGATTTATAACAATAGAGGGAGGAAGGGGGGGCCCGATGGGGGGCGCACACTGTGCCACCAACGATTTATAACAATAGAGGGAGGAAGGGGGGTTCGATGGGGGGCGCACACTGTGCCACCAACGATTTATAACAATAGAGGGAGGAAGGGGGTCCGATGGGGGGCGCACACTGTGCCACCAACGATTTATAACAATAGAGGGAGGAAGGGGGGGCCGATGGGGGGCGCACACTGTGCCACCAACGATTTATTACACTAGAGGGAGGAAGGGGGGCCCGATGGGGGGCGCACACTGCCACCAACGATATTCAAACTGGGGAGGGGGGGGGGTCTGCCCCCTGCTGCCTGGCAGCCCTGATCTCTTACAGGGGGATATTATAGTACAATTAACCCCTTCAGGTGCCGATCTTCGGATCCGTCTGTATGAAAGCAACCTACGGCCACGGATCACGGACACGGATGCCAATCTTGTGTGCATCTTCACGGACCCATTGACTTTAATGGGTCCGTGAACCGTTGTCCGTCAAAAAAATAGGACAGGTCATATTTTTTTGACGGACAGGATACACGGATCACGGCCTCGGCTGCAAAACGGTGCACTTTGCGATTTTTCCACGGACCCATTGAAAGTCAATGGGTCCGCGAAAAAAAACGGAAAACGGCCACGGATGCACACAACAGTCGTGTGCATGAGGCCTTACACTACCAGGCTCGAATTGAGTGAGTTCTTTCAAAAAGGTTTGGAAAGGCAGACTTCATGGCTAGACTAGGTACTTGATTTTATACACCTGTAGCAATGGGACTGAATGAAGCCCCTGAATTCAATGATTAAGTGTACTTTCACACTGGCGGTTTTTTTCTTTTCCGGCACTGAGTTCCGTCAAAAGGGCTCAATGCCGGAAAAGAACTGATCAGGTATATCCCCATGCATTCTGAATGGAGAGTAATCCATTCAGGATGCATCAGGATGTCTTCAGTTCGGTCATTTTGACTGATCAGGCAAAAGATAAAACCGCAGCATGCTACGGTTTTATCTCCGGCCCAAAAAAACTGAGGACTTGCCTGAATGCCGGCATTCAAAATAACGGAATGCCGGATCCGTCCTTCCGGTCTACACATGTGCAGACCGAAAAAAAAAAAAAAAAGGTGAAAAAAATAAATGCCGGATCAGTTTGCCGGATGACACCAGAAAGACTGATCCGGCATTTCAATGCATTTTTCTGACTGATCGGGCATTTTTAAGTCTTACAAATGCCATCAGTTGGCCTATGTTTTGCCGGATTTGGCAGGCAGTTCCGGCGACAGAACTGCTTGCTGGATCACTCTGCCGCAAGTGTGAAAGTAGCTTAAGGGCTGTGTCCCAATACTTTTCTCCATATAATGCATTATTGGCCAGGGCCCCTGTGATAAGGATGCATGGACATGGTAGGGACATATGCAGGACTTCAAAGTAAGGTGAAAAAGGGTTAGGGTTAACCCTAACCCAAATTTTAGCATCCGACTGCTATAAAATATTTCTGATTTTAGTGAAACATTTACATAAAATCCATAACTAAACTCTGCTTAGTTACTGCTTAGGTTAAGGGCAACCCTAACCCATAAGTGGTGTCGAAGTGCAGTTTAGTTCTGAATTTTATGGAGAACATTCAATAAAACCTGAATTATTGCAATCACATTCTATAATGTACTGTGATAAATTTGATGGGCTCCATTAAGGATTTCAGCTCTTTCTGACTTCACAACAAAGGTGGGCCATCCTTATAACAAACGTTAATGTGAATAGATTGTGTTACCAATTAGTTAAGCCACAGCAAACCCACATCGAGCGGCTTCCTTTATTACATTCGGTACTAATGACCTTACACTTGCTGTCATGCTAACTCCAAACACATGAACGGTACCCAAAGATTCAGTTGATGGTAAGAAGTGATTGTGGAATAAAGGAGTTGCCGGAGGGATTATTTAGAAGCACAGCCTCGGTATACTGCAGGATAAGCCACTGCATGAGTTTTCTGGGAAACTTCTGCTTTCAGAAACAAGCGATAAGAATGTTTATTGTTAAAATATGTCAGGGAGTGGAGCTGCGGCCCGAGATCCCGATAACTTCCCTATTCTACAGCTACCCTAACCCCTGCCACCCGCATAACAGCAGCATCGAGGCACAAGTTGCTGTCACAGTCACTGATCACATGCTGAGATTATTACAGCCTTTGCAAGTGGTACATGAGAGGTCTGGACTGGTGTGGTCATATTGGGTACACCATACTGTAGGAGCCCTAGAACACAGACATTACTCATTCTGTCTCAGGAGCCCTGGCTACTTTTCATGGTGAGCATCTGAACCTGCTTTGGGTACAAAATACTGCAGGACCGTGAGCACAGACCAAACTCCTACTACATGGCATCAGGAGGCCTGGCTGCAGTGAACATATAGTGAATATGGAGCCTGCAGCATGTCAGTGTTCGCTCACATGCAAGTGGCTTCAGCTCATAGAGGGGAACTGTGCAGCTTGTGACTCAGGACAAGAGGGGAAGTGGTCAGCACAATGTAGCAGTACCCAAAAGCCACAAGCATAATTTCATAAGACCACACCGAGCAGGCAACCGGAGGCTGAACACAGGATGCTGCAGACAGTTACTACACTGAGGAAATGTGTAGGTGAAGTCAAAAGTAAAGGCATCTAAATAGTAAAAATAAGTGGTCCCCTCAGTGCTATGACTGACTCACATCCACTGCCACACACAACATTCACACTAGATAGCAGCAAGTCAATCAGGGAATAGGGTCCAAGCATCTAGCATGTCAAGTTGATCCTAAGTATGGGATTAGTCAGGTTTCCTGTGTGAAATGTACTGGCTGATGTTCTCCTTCTCGTTTTCTTCCAGACGTCATGTAATGTGGTTAATTGTCAAAGTTGTGTGCTACACAAAGGGGCTCACAGCGCAGACACTCGCTACACTGGTGCTGAAAAGTGCCAGTACATGCAGCAAGTTAATGGAAAGTTTCCTGAAAGGCCTCAGGGTCAGGAAGTGACAGCTTCTCAAAATCACACATGAAGTTTAGGTCAAGGCTTTTTCGAATACTACCTGGGCCCTAAGTAGTGAGTAAACACAATGCCAATGAGGGCACCTGAGAATAAAACATGGAGATGAACACTGAACATTCAGTTCATCTGAGGAATCTACAAAACCATAGAAATCAGTGTATATTAGACAAAGACAAGATAACATATAGATGGGGTAAGAACTTGGTGGCAGCAGAGCTCATTTACTATATGCTGCAGGAACAGTTGAGACCTACCCCATAACAAGGATGCCAGAAGGACTTAACAAAGGAAAAGGAAAATGAAAGTAGACCTAAAGATTGACATCTCACATTGCCTCTGGGTTTGGTGTAACAGCAGGAAGGGACACTAAAGAGCAACCAAACGAGTCAGAAAGCTTGATGGGTAGTGCAGTCCATGTTGGGTCTCCAGCCATCAGCAAGTGCCACTACAACATTTTCCTCTTCATTTCGTTGCAGACTTCACCTACAGATGCCCCCACTTTTCCACAGGAGGAAAGTCTTCCACATCTCCCATTTCATCAAAGGTTTGCTCTCCTTGGGTATAGGTCAATTTGTAGCGTAAGCGAACCTTTTCCTGTGCATCAAGAAGGCAAAATTCAAACGGACACATCCATCAACTAGGCATATAGAGAAGGAATGATATGTAGGTGTATGGCTTGGGGTTAGGGTCGATAAGTAATCTCTAATACAGGCATGGCCAACCTGAGGCTCTCCAGCTGTTGCAAAACTACAACTCCCAGCATGCCTACACAGCCTACAGCTATCAGCCTACATTAGGGCATGGTGGGAGTTGTAGTTTTACCACAGCTGGAGAGCCGTAGGTTGGCCATCCCTGCTCTAACTGATCAGGGCGGTGACAGCATTTTACCTGTGTCGGGTTGGCCAGCAGCAGCACCTGAGTGACAGCAGATGGAGGCAAGATTGGGTTGAATGCTGGAAGTTCTGTGCCAGACGCTGGCTGCAATTTTACTCTCATGGTCTATAAGACAGAAAAACTGTTAAAGATTACACAAAGTGTGTGTGAGACGTCAACAATTTATGTGATGCCAAATGCCATCCAACCTTAGGAACAGCAGCCTGAAAACTAATTCCAGTAACAGGGAGTGGAGCTGTACTCAGCATGGAGATCACCACCACCAGGATATCTGGTCTCCCTGCAGGTGCGCCCTGAGCAAAGTGGAAGAGCACGCGGAAACTGTGCTGGTCGTACACAGTGATGGGGAGGATATTACCTGCCGGCAAAACAAAGAGCAGAGGCAACTAGAATGCATGGAGACTAAGGCTAAAATACAGTGAGAACAGAAAACAGGAGGCAGACAAGTAATACAATAAAGGTGCAGCGGCAGTCATTTAAATGAATGTGGCCACTAGTGCTTGTTAGAGGCTTCCCACTCTGTTTCATAGAGAGAGGTCATGAGACACAAACCCCTTGCTGGGATGTCCATTTACCCAAGCTGGGCATAGATGGGATAAATGGGTGATGATGCCACCTCTCTTACTGATCCTTACTCGGTTTGATAGACTCCAGAGGCACAGTTACAGCTGTAAGGGAGATATCCATTTTCCTGGGGGATGGCTGCCCTGGAGCAATGAATGTCGGATCTCCTAGTCCATGGGGCTGTGGAAGCATCGGTGCAGATGAAGGAGCTTTACTCTGCAGATCTCGGAGAGTCAGCTTGTGCTGGGTCTTCTCCCTGAAATTAGATAATCAAACCTATTAGAATGAGTCCTGATCACTCAATATTCCCACTGAAGCATGGCACCACCTTCCAGACCTCTGCCTGTTATAGCGGTATTAGAGTCTACATGGCAGGAAATTACATGAAAGGAGCCCCGAATATTCTGTTGTAACTCCTGTTAGGATAAAGCAATCTGGACCCAAAAAAATCATATGAGTAATCGATGCTGGAAGTGATCTCTATTCTCTGCCAGATACATTTTGACATGGCTCTTCATGTTCCTGAATGTATCAGCAAGCGTATCGGGGGAACAGCAGCATTTCACAATGGATATTTTGCTTCAAATCTGCAAGGCATATCCCAAAAGAAGTCTGTCGGTGACCCGATAGGGTCACACCATGAAGACGAGCTGCTCAATACTATACAACTCTCTGGCGTCTAACTCATAGCTCCAAATCAGGGGCATGCCAGGTTGTTTGAAGCGCCAAATACTAAGAAGCATATTGCATGTTATTTTCTTCAGATCGCTTTATCCTAGCGAGAGTTATTACAGAATATTCGAGGCCTCTTTTGAGTGAATCTCCTTGTAGCTAGAAGCACATTAACTGCTCATACTGGATGTGTACTGGTCACACGGGAGGCATACTGATCATACTCAAGACGAACTGGTCCTGTAATGGCTATACAGGACATGACTGGAGGTATACTGGTGATTAAATTGATTAAAGCACAGATGGGGCAGGGACTATGAGAGGTGGTGACTAATAAAGAAGCTAAAAGAAAAATGTGCAGAGGCACTCAAGCACTTCATAAATGAACGGTATAATGACTAGGGAAAGAAAAGCCCTTGCTATGTGGAGAGAATATGTGGCATCATACACAGAAAACAGCAGTCTGAAATGCTGAGCAATCTGCAGTGTAAAGCTCCGAGCCCTGGTTGGGGAAAGGGCTTCTGCACTGAGCTCAGAAGCTCAATGAGCCCCAGAGCCAGCCAGTGAAAAAAGACAGAGCCCTTTTCTTCGGTTTCCTTATGTTGCTAAGATGGGAATCACCTAGTGACAGCGAGTGGACAGCAGATTTTTAGAAATGTTTTTAGGATGGATAACATGAACATTTTTAATTAAATTTGCTCATGTTCCCCATAAGTGACTTTTGAGAAGAAGTTGTTTAAAAAGTTAGTGCAATTTAAGGTTGCTCTGTTATTAAGTCTTGTTTGAAGAGTAACCTCCTCCCCCACCTGGTGACTTGAGATAAACCTGAACTGCTACCTGATCTTACCATGGCATATGCAGTGCGCTGGGTGGCAGGGATTGCTGCAGCAAGGTCTTTCCAAGCAGGTCTAGGTCCTCTAGAGCCTTGGTGGAATGTGGTGCATTATGCATCGTGGATGACACCTTCTCGGGTGAAGCATCTTCATGGTCTGATGCTGAAGACTGAAAAAGATCCAAATTGTTATTTGTGAACAGTAGGTGTGTTGGGGACGGGACACCCAGCAGGAAAAGACTAGACACTAACTTGAAGGCTCCATATCACCCCTGCTCACCCTGTCCTGACACAGAAACCACCCTGTATTCCCACAGATACATGGCAAGCAATCATCCACGTGTCTGCACATGCTGGCGCTCCTCTGTGCTCGTTACCTGAAAGCTATTCCACGAGGAAGTCTCCAGAGTCTGTGCAGGGGGGACAGGGTCATTTAATCCTAGGATCAGATAATGCAGAAGGTGAGTGACAGACCGTGACAGCTTTCTATACATTCCTGGCATAAACCCATCCAGCCAGAACCTGGAGCTCACGTGCAGCTCTACTGTCGCAACCTCATAATCTTGCCCATAGGGTTAGGGCTGCACCTAGATTCATAGGAATGCATGGAGTCACTGCAAAGTCTGGGCAGTCCAGTGAGTTGCCAGTGATTTATTCTTTAATTGCTACTTAAAGAGGACCAGGCAGCTCTCCTGACTTGTCTGTTTAGGTACATGCTGTAAAGGTATCCCTCCAAATAGAACAATTCTGCATTACTCTTTGTTAGTACCTGCATTATGACATTTCTTTTTAACTCCTACTAGAAATTTATAAACTTACAACTCCTTAACACTGTTTTTGTCAAAGTGGTGTGTTCCCTACACAGTGAGACATCTCAACTGGTAAAACCCAGTTGTCAATTTGTTCATGTATTTCTATGAGAAACGACAGAGGAATGGCACAATGTGGAATATTAAGAAGGGTTAATCCAGAAATGTTATATTTGGAAGAATGCAATTTTCTACTTAAATAGAAGACTGGGCATCAATCGAAAAGCTGCTTTACTAAATACTTGCAATGCCTATTCTGGAGCATCTTTTCTTAGAATTCTCTGATGAATAAGGGAGTCCCCTTTGAAACGCATTACCCTGCTAGTCTTTTTTTGCATTTATTTTATTAGGGTCAATAAAAGACCATTTTAATTAGTTAGCTCTCCCAATATCCCTTTTTATTTTGTTATATTAGGGTTTTCTTGTGCTGTTCCGCTCTTTTTCCTTATGGACATTAACAAGGGGCCACCAACATTCATCTTGGCAGTGACGTGTTTATCTACATGTGGACGTAGTCATCAGCACCCCAGTTATTACGTCCAGAGCAACAACACACCAGAGACCCAAGAAACACTGCTCCAGAATTGGAATTAGCTGTTCTTGTGATCCATGCTTAAAATACAGGATTTGCTTTCTCCATGACGGATCAGAAGAACAGAAGAATAAACGGCAACCCTAACCCTCCCTTAAATTTTTTACTTTTCCATTGACGCAGCCTTATTAGAGCAAATTTTTGCAGGACAAGTTATATTTTAATGGCATCATTTATTTCACTATATCTTGCACTGAAAAATTGGGGGGGGGGGGGGGGAATCTTTGTAGGAGAAAATAAAAATAAAATATGCTGAAAACGATGAGCTCATTCTCTGGGTCCGTACCATTACAGTCATTCTATTGGTTTTTATTACGTTTTACTACTTAAAAAATAAATTTTAAAAACTTGCCATGTGAGGATTGTTTGTTGCAGGATGAGCTCTAGTTTTTAGTGGTACCATTTGGAGGGTACATTAACCTTTCATACAATTTTTTGAGGGGGGAAAGATCACTATAAAATGGTGTTCCTCACACAAGAAAAATATTTTTAGATTTTAATAGTTCAGACATTTTTGGAAGCGGTGATACCAAAAATGAGGAAAGGGGGTGAGTTGAATGTTTTTTTCGTTTCCTTAGAGCAGGCATGCTCAACCTGCTGCCCTCCAGCTGTTGCAAAACTACAACTCCCAGCATGCCTGAACAGCCTACAACTATCAGCCTACAGCAGGGCATTGTGGGAGTTGTAGTTTTACAACAGCTGGAGGGCTGCAGGTTGAGCATGCCTGCCTTAGAGGACCTGAACATGCGATCCTCTGATTGCTTGTATCATAGACTGCAAGAGTACTACGGCAGTCTATGGGATCTTCACTTGCTGCCTGTCAGGCCGTGTCTTCACAAGGCTCCTGGAAGTTATAGCAACTGATCAGAGCCCTGCAATTTTGGGTTTCTCTGTCTAACCGCTCAGATGATACAGTTGCTATTGACCGTAGCATCTTATGGTTAGGCCTCATGCACACGGCCATTGTGCAGCTGTTCCGTGCACTGTGGACCGCAATTTGCGGTCCCCAATGCACAGGCAATGTCCGTGCGCCGGCCGGGACGGATCGAGACCCATTCAACTTTAATGGGTCCGTGATCCGTCTACACCGCAAAAAAAAAATAGAACAGTCCATAGTGCTTCCGCTCCGCACTGTAAGCTCCAGATTGCGGACCCATTCAAGTGGATGGGTCCGCATCCGTGATGCGGGAAGCACACAGCCGGTGCCGCATATTGCGGACCGCAATACGGCCAGGGCCGGGCAACAGCCGTGTGCATGAGGCCTTAGGGTTATTGCTGATTCGGGGAATTGCGGCCAGGTGCCAACTGTATATATAATAATGCATATGAAGCCAGCTCTATACACCTCTAGTGCCCCGAGGGGAAGGGGGGTCACAAAAAAGGTTAAAGGGGTATTTCAGCAGAAAAAAAAGCCAGGATAGCCACGGTGATGTCTCAACAATTCAGTTGCTGTTCTCAACACGAATTGTTGGGAATTCCGATCAGCCAATCACTGCCAGAGGTGGGACATTGCTGCAGCCAGTGATTGACTGAGCGGCATTCCTAAACATTTCCTGCTGGGTTGCGATAGGAGCAGAAATTGGAGAACAGCAGGGAACCGGGCACCATCGGAACAGCAGCGATTTCAAGGCCATCCAGGGAATTCAAGCTGCCTTCTTGGTGAGCGGTGTGAAGAGACTGATGCCTGTCAATGTCATCACATAGCACACACTCCTGCAACGAGACCCAGCAGAGTTTATGGGGAACATAATGTACAGCCAGGTGGGAATTGTAGTGTCAAATGATTGTATTACTTATCCCCATAATTACCAGCATGCTTCTGAATCAGATAAATCCATTGCTTATATAGCACTACCATATTCTGCAGCACTGTAAAGGGTTAGGGATTGTCACAACTCAGATCAATTGCGGGCCCCAACTAGAATCTACCTCTCCTAAGGCCTTCGTTCTGTGGTCGGTAGATCGGCAAAATAGTCTGTGTGCATCTCACAATATTCGCGGGCCGCACTGTAAAATAGCCTATTCTTCTTTGCAAAATAGACAAGGATAGGACGGATTCAACAATTTGTGGGTCAGTCGCACAGATGCGGATGTCATCCGTGTGCTGTCCATTTTTTTGTGGACCCATAGAAATGAATGGGTCCGTGTGCGATCAGCAAAAAAAAAAAAAGGATGAGATGGACCAAAAGTACGGTTGTGTGCATGAGGCCTAAGACGCACACTGTGTGTCAGTAGAAAAGTAATTTATCCAACACATGCAGAGAACCTTCCTCCTCATTTTTGTCTGTGCTTCAGGGATAATGGAGAACAGGATGCCTACTCATGGAACTGCCAGTCCCCTTCATCACGTCACCTACACAGAGGGGGCAGAGAAAGCCTCTGCTGTGCCAGAACAATGTGGACGTGGAGCTGGCAAGACTGTGGTACAAGCACCAGAAAGGGTGATGGATGCCGCTTATAAAAAAAAGTCTTCGTAATTTAATTTAGGATTTCACAGACAATAAACTACTCTTTCTACCTTCTGACAACCTGCTAGTAGGTATCTGGAGTGTAAGGAAACCAAAGAATTCAGAGGAAATCCCTGAGAACACAGAAAGTACAGACAACCTGCCGGCACAAATAGTGGGAAGATTAGAAATCAGGACCCCAGAACTAAGCACTGAGCCACTGTTTCCATTGTATACATGACTTTGACCTTTCGAGTAGCTTATTACCTAAGGACATGAGCTCATCATCAAGAAGAGATGTGGAGGAGGACAGCTGGCTCAGCTTACAGGGCTGAGATGGAACAGGAGGGTATGATGGAGTCATATCTAATCCTGACAGATCCAGCAGGGCAGAACTGCTAGCTGAGGAAATAACAAAAAGAAGATTAGACAGACAACTGTAAAACTAGAGGGAAGCCTCAAAGGCCTAGATTTCGGGACTCACCTGGCATGCTACCAGAAGCAGATTCGCCATTGATTTCTTCTCCTTTCACCAGCTGCCGGTAAGTATTGATGACTTGTGTTAAACTATCATTAGCCTGCAGGATTTCCGCTAGAAAATATATAATGGACACAGCGAAATATGGTCACTTGGTCCAGTCGTCTGGTTAAAGACCGTGATGTCTTCAGCAGACCCCTCTAAGACCATAAAACATACTTCAGGTTCCTATTAGGCCCCCATTTATAACATCGTATTTAATCATTCCCCACTAAGAAAAAAACACCCATTGTTTTAGGCTACTTTCACACTAGCGGCAGGACGGATCTGACAGGGTGAACAGGGTGGTTATTTTGCTGTGCCGCCGCTCCGTCCCCATTGACTATAATGGGGATGGGAGTGGCGCGTCGGCGCAGCACGGCAGTGCACCGTGAAAGGCCGCCGGACTAAAAGTACTGCATTTCCGAGTTTTTAGTCCGGCGGCCTCTCACCGCGAACTGCCGTGCTGTGCTGGAGCTCCACCCCCGTCCCCATTATAGTCAATGGGGACGGAGCGGCGGTCTGGCGAAATAGCAGCAGGATGGATCCGACAGGGTGAACAGCCTGTCGGATCCGTCTTGCCGCTAGTGTGAAAGTACCCTAATTCTGAAATGCCTGTGTGCTAATCTATGACAAGATGCTTCCTTCCCTTACCTAAAGCCTCATCGTTGTCTTCTGTATCACTGGCCAAGCGGAAGAGTGTTGGCCTCATCTTCTCACATCGCTGATACAACTCCTGCCACCCAAGAGATATAGTTCACTGATACAAGAAGGCTTCTCTGGCCGGCTGACCTGTGTCTACAGCACTACACTGACCTTCATTAGGTCCTCGCTGCCTTCAGAAGACTGGCCTGCTCTGAAGGTACTCAACATATCACTCAGTAGTTTCACATTGTTATTCACCTCTTCTATGGCATTTACTCTTTTGGAAATTTTCTCCATGCGTTTCTGGTCCTGATGATGAAAGAAGAGCTCAGATGATGAGAAGTTAAGTACAATACCTGGCATGATCAAGAAACATGGGCAGAATTCTCTCACCTCCTGCACCATCTCTTTAATAAGTTTATTTGCAGCTCGTAAGTCTTCCGGATGTGTGCTCTTCAGCAAACGGGCTAACATCTAAAGACAAAGAAGAGGTTACAGCCAATCACAAACATTACAAAAGAACCACTGGAAGCACCCCAACTCCCCCACCTCAGCTCAGCACATCAGAAGGGAATAAGATGCAAAAGAAGAATCTAATTTATGTGGGATCTGTGTCCTCCAAAGAACAAAGAGGAAACTGAAGAGAAATGTGACTCCATCTTGTCTTCTCTAAATATGTAAAGAATTGTTATAACATCTCACCCACGCACTGTTTCACCTTCCCCTGCTGTGAGTTAGGTTTTCTTATCTGTCCCAGGACAGATTCTGGGAATCTCCCAGAACTAGTACAAACATTCTTGCCTTATTCAGGGTCATTTGGCACAACTGCGTATATTCTTATATGTGACTGATTAAAACCTATTTTTTCTGCTTACTGCACGTACACATACCATAAAAGGATGTTCCGGTAGTATGTGTGTGAGCACCAATGTTTATCTTTTATGATTGGTTTAAAGCTGTTGTTATGCTAACTTTTCTACTGCCTATACAAGGCCAAGCGATAGCATAATAAAGGTCCAGAAAGGTCCAAATCCTTTCAGTGTGGGGGCTCCGTCCGGGATAGAGAAGGCCATCCTCGTGTCCAGTAAGAGAGACATCCCTTTTGTCCACTGCCCGGTCCGAGGGCACTGGCCACATCTCTACCCGTGAGTTTTTTTTTTATTATGTATCCGGGATACATTGTTAAGCCTTAAAAATAGACTCAGGGAGTTTATAAAATGTACTTTGAGTACTTTCATGAATAAGGCCAGCACTTGGAGTGCCACGCACGGCATAGAGTCTCAGGGAGTTGTTTTGTGTCAGGTACACACCATAGGATCTCAGGGAGATCTATTTACTTTATCTAACTGTCGACAGAGATTTTCTAGTACCAGGGGTACATGTAAGAGAACAGTCTCAGGGAGACCTGACTTACCTTGGTTTGACGCATACCTATATTTAGAGTATAAGATACATAGAGTGTTAAGATTCATCTGTTTGTGTGAGAGATATTGTTCTGGTGGTAAGTGTAAGAACATATCTTACTGTAATATTATCACTCTGTCATTTGGTGAATTTTCTTACAGTGGGTGGAGGGAAATCTAAGTGTGAGTTTCCCCCTCCCAACTAGGGACTGCAAATAGTGACAGCCTAGTTCTCCTTCGCAATCTCATGCTGACTGTAAAGCAGAGTGTTTCCTCATGGACATCAGACAAAATACAAGACTTTGAGAAACACTTATATGAGAAGGAGGCAGTGGGATGCTTTGAGATCAGGAAGATACAGACCCCCACACATAGTTACAAAAGTTCAGGAGCCAATGAGTAAACAGAGATAGCCGAGACATTTCTCAGTTGCTCCCAGCCATCCCTGCAGATGCTGTCTGTTTCAGCGTGATAGACTTATAAAATGCTTTCTCTATCCCAGTTGACAAGCAGACTCCTTTTTTGCTTTTTCCTTTGAGGGTCGTCAACACACCTGGTGCAGGATGCCCCAGGGATATGCTGATTCACCTGTAGTGTACAGCATTGTCCTCCAAGCCAGTTTAAAACCATGGCACCAGCTCCCCCCGGGTTCTGTACTCTTGCAATACGTGGATGGTTTGTTATTGTGCAGTGTGTCAGAGGAGGCCGATGTAACAGATGGTTTATCTTTGTTGAAATGGTTGTTAACATTATAACCATGTTATAAGGGAAAATAATACAATCTACACAACCCCCATGCCAAACCCGAACTTCTGTGAAACATGCCGATTTTTCTCACGCGCGTGCAAAACGCATTATAATGTTTTGCACTTGCGCATGTTTCCGCAACGCACCAGCACCTTTTCCCGCAACGCCCATGTGAAACCAGCCTAAGTCTCCTTGTCTTCAACAGGAACCAACTCACCCATTCCAAGTGGAAGATATCGTGCAGATAAATGTATTTCTGGAGTGTAATAATATTACAGGCTATAGCTACTAGAGAGGGGTCGTTGATCCAGGGAGTTAGTCTGATTGGAGTCGGGAAGGAATTTTGTATTCCCCTCAAGTGGGAGAAATTGGCTTCTACCTCAGTTTTTTTTTTTTAGCCTTCCTCTGGATCAACTTGCAGGATAACAGGCCGAACTGGATGGACAAATGTCTTTTTTCGGCCTTATGTACTATGTTAAAGAAATTAAAGAAAGGACAATTCACAGGAGACTTCACCTATGGACCACCGACTACAGTGGTAGCCGTGACCTGCACAGCTGTACTTACAGAAGAAGCACCTACCTGGGTCCACGCCACCGGAGTAAAACTGGTAAAGGAGGCACCCCAAAAGGAGGTAATAACAGGGACAGACAGTCCTGACCTCGAAAAAGGACAAAGTGAGGTACTAACGGGAGCGGACAGCTCTGACCTCCACCAGGATGCACTCCCTCAATTCTGGAAGATGGCACAGACGGTCCACTTGGACTGTGGGATTACTGATGATCCTAATCACTCTGCCGGAGGATAACAAAGCTTCAGTTGCTATAACTCAGAAAGGTGGAATCACTACCTTCTGGTACAATTCCTCCAGTATTCACGTTGCAACTTACTCCTTCTGTTTATGCAGCATAATGAAGTGCAGTCCTTACACGAGATGCGGCAACCACTATAAGAATGGACAGGCTTATATCTGTATTACTGACCCTTATTGGGGTAATAGATGCGCATACTGGGGGTCAGTAGGATGGAATACAGGAGAAGACTGGGGGTATAAACCACAGAATGCCCTTAATCGAAAGGATAAGAAAGGTAAATCCTTGATTAGTAGAATGAAAATTATCAATGGAGGGGACTGTCACATAGATGTTAGCCTATATCCTACAGGGTGGGCATGCCCTAAGATGGTGTCCGAGTTGAAAATAATTATAAACATAGAAAACCCCAACAAAGGTGATGAAGGAGATAACAGGCTGGGATGGTACTTTCACAACATGGGGGGGGGCAAAGATTTCAACGGTCACCAAACACTTTGAAATAAGAGATGTGTCAATCCTCAGAAACAAACATACCCTCTAAAAACCCATATACAGTCCCTAGGAAACATACTGGCTATTTCTGACCCTACCTATGAGGATACCCTGGCAGCAGAAACTGGGTTCTCTGATGCCAACCTATGGTTAGAATGGATGAAGTACAGTGCAGCTTCAGTAAATAAAAGTAATTGTTATATATGTGGGACCGCTAAGCCTCACCTAGGTACTGTGCCCTTAAAATTGCCCTCTAGTGTTGTGGAATGTTTTTTGCAATTATTCTCAAATTCATCTAGTAACCAGCCTGCATGTGAAGAATGGAAGCAAAAATACTGACTCCTCATAAAAACTCCCCGCCCTGGTGCAGGTATACATATCTATCCTGCCACAGAGGGGGAGATCAAGGAAGATCCCTGGGTAATTTCACTGAAGGATACTGTGCAACTTACAGTGAAACAGATACCTCCCTCACACAGAATCAAGTATACTCGATTGGAGATGTATATTGGATCTGTGGGGATGAAAAGATAATATCTAGACTAGAGGGTTCCTGGAAAGGTGAATGTGCTCTTGCTAAAGCCATAATGATTATACACATATTTAGTGAACAAGAGACCCCTAGAGTAGGAAAAGTAACAAGGACCAAAAGATCACTCCCCATGGGTAGTTTTGATCCTCAAGTGTATATAGACCCAATAGGCGTCCCAAGATAGGTCCCTGATGAATTCAAGGCCAGAGGGCAGCAGGATTTGAATCCATAATTCCCCACATAACAATCAACAAAAATGTAGACTGGATCAACTATATTAACTATAATCAACAAAGGTTTGTAAACTACACCAGGGATGCGTTACAGGGTGTAGCAGAACAGTTACAGGCAGATTCCATTATGACATTTCCAAACCGCATGTACGCGATATGATACTTGCAGAAAGAGGTGGTGTCTGTAAGGTATTGACGGACCCCTCATCCTGCTGCACGTTCATACCCAACAACACCGGCCCTAATGGTAAGGTCACACTGGCAATAAAGAAACTCGAGGATTTATCAATCGAGCTCAAAAGAAACTCCGGTATCGATAACCCTTGGGATCAGTATTTTGGCTGGTTCACTAACTGGAAACAGGCACTTGTACAGTTGGGAATCATTATCCTGATAGATATTATAGTAATAGCAATAGTTGCAACATGTACATACCATGTGTACGGAAACTGATAATGAAAAGAGTATCAAATATGTCATTTTATGAGACTCTGCTGCCCAATCTTGAGGATAGGGATCGACCGATTATCGGGTTTACCGATATTATCGGCCGATATTCAGGATTTTGAACGCTATCGGTATTTATTTTGCCGATAGCGTATGGGGAACACAGATCGCGCTGCTGCCAGCGCTCTCCGTGTTCCCTCAGCAGCAGCACAGGGAAGAAGGAGCAGTGTCTCCTCCCCCTGTGCTGCTGCCGCCAATGGAAGGACAGGGGACAAGAGGAGGGGAGGAGCTATGGCCACTGCGCCACCAATGAAGCTTAATCTCTCATTTATTCCTATACAGGAGGCGGGAGCTGCAGGATCACATAGCCGGCTCCCGACCTCTATGAAAGGTAGCTGCGATCTACGGTACTTAACCCCTCAGGTGCCACGGATCGCAGCTA